>NW_008622729.1:429-5059 GCF_000691845.1 Merops nubicus | reverse complement strand
GGCAGCCCCGCGCGGGCTCCCATCGATCGCATGCCTCCCGGGCCCAGCGCGCCCTGGGCGGATCACTGTTTGTTTTCTCCTGCCCGTGACACGAGTGTCGATAAAATGCTCATTCATTCCTCTTCCCCTGAGCCCTCCCAAGTTTGTAGTTTCGCTGAGGAGGCGCTTTCCTTGCGAGCAGGGACCTCCTTGTGCCAGGACAGCACCCAGGGCATCTGGGTGATCACAGGCGAGCACCATGGATGTGGTGCTGAGGGACATGGTTTAGTGGTGGCCTGGCATCAAGGCCCGGACTTGATGATCTTAAAGTCTCTTCCAACTAAAATGATTGCATGATTCTATCTAACCTGCTAGTGCCAGCTCCAGCCCCAGAGCTCCTGCCATCCCTGTGCCCATCCCCAGGGCCTCAGGGCTCTGCTACAAGGGCTTTGCTGGGCAGAGCTGCAAATTGGTGGCAGGAGCAGAGATGGGACACTGGCATCCTTGCCGGGTGCCTGACGCCTCCCCGTGCTGGCTGCTGCACGACCACTGCAAAGAAATGGTTGTAAGCGTTGGGTTTCCAGTGCCCGAGCCCTCAGGCTGCGCCTTTCTGTGGGCACCTGGCTGGCACAAAGCCCTTTGGAGGAGGGCAGGAAGGAGAGGAGTGGGGTGAGGAGGGGACGAACGGGGCAGGACGGGGCAGGAGAGCACAGCCCCTCCCGGAGCTGGCGGAGGTTCTGGTGTGGCTGCTGCTTTTCCGGGAGGAGGGTTTTTTCTGCTGAAAGCGAAAGTCAAACATGGCACTGGGCGGCGGGGCCAAGCTCGCTCTTCCCTGGTTTTCACTTCCATTTTCAGAGGGCTGGCCCTTTTGGGCCATCGCATCGGTCTCCTCGTGAAGCTGGGTGGCTGTGGAGGGGCTCATCCCCCCACCCCTCAGCTATGGCACTGCTTAATTTTGCCTTTCATTCTGCTGCTCTCTGGCTCGCGAGGGTCTCTGTGAAGCCCCTCGGGCTCAGACGCTGACCCTCCAAAGCCAAATGTCCCCCACCAAGCAGGGGGTTATCACAGCAAACCCCAGCCCTCCCAGCACACTCCCTCTGCCCTGAACGTGCCCGTATCTCCCCAGGGGTGTGTTGAGCCTTATAACCCTGAGCCCTGAAGTCATAAAATGAGTCAGGAATAAAGGTGGCAGCAGCAGCAGCAGGAACCGAGTGCCCAGGGTGAGGGTCCAGGAGGACAAAGCAATGCAGAGCTCTGGGGCAGAGGCTGCCAGCACCCCCCTTTTGCAGGGGCTGTGTCTGAGGGTTGGATTTGCTGGAGCACAGGGAGGGATCCTCAGATGGGGCAGAGGGGGCTCGCAGCAGTCAGGCACCACGGGAGAAGGCTGAGTGGAAACAGAGCAGATTAAGCTGGGAAAAGTGACCTGCTGAAGTGCAATAGGCACTGGTGTGCCACAGCAGGAGCCCTGCTGGGTCCTCCCTGCTGCACAGCATTGCACAGCCCAGTCTGGGGCTGCTCTGGTCCTCAGCAGCGTTGCACAGCCCAGTCTGGGGCTGCTCTGGTCCTCAGCACCATGCTGTGCTTGCACAGCCCAGTCTGGGGCTGCTCTGGTCCTCAGCACCATGCTGTGCTGCCAGCTTATCTCTGATCTTCAAGCAGGGCTAGCTAGTGCTTGCAAGTGATTTAATAAAAATATGTTGTAGGCTGTGGTTTCCAGTAAGTAAACATGTGCCTTTACTACCCTACATAAAACCAAAAGCTGCCAAGGAAGTGGCTGTATCTGAAGGCAATAGATTTTTTTCAGGGAGGAGTGTTCCTGAGGCTGCTGAAAGCTTTGAAGGTTCACTCTGTCATGCTCCAGTGTTGCCTTTAGCCACGGTAGTGCCAGAGAGTCTCCCCGGAAGGTGCAATGTCTGGAGGGTCCTTTCCAGTCACGCAGCTTCCAGAGGAATTTTTTTGGGTGCAGTGCTTTGGGTCTAAGCCCCCTTGTGAAACAAGCCTGGGCTGCAGGCGAGCGGCGTGCGCTTGCCGTGAGCTGTTTGACTTGTGCACCCGAGTGTGGCGTAACCTGGCCTTGAAGAGACTTTGAAAGTGGAAAATACCGGATCAGGAAATGTGAGTCACTCCCGGGCTTCGGAATTTATTGATGGATTTGTTTCAGTTGCAACAGGGCTATCTCCAACTCACATGTGCAAAATAAACAAGGTGCTCGGATTGCCGTCCAGAAGTGTCACATGCAGAGCGGCAAGGATGGCTCTGAATTGGGACCGAGGCTGCTCAGTGAAAAAGGTCTAATTAGAGGGATTAGGAAAATGTGCAGCAATTAAAGAAATCAGGCACTTAGCCCCCTGTTTGTCCTGGGGAGCAGCTCCAGCTCTCTTGGCATGCTCCAAGAGCCTTTGTGTGTCTGATCTCTAAACACTGACCTGAAATCCGGGAGCTGGCTCTGGCTGAGTGCACTCGGCTCATCTCACCAGTATCCTGCCAGTCTGCAAAAGTGGTCACTGAGATCATCACCGTGAGGCCCTTTTTATCTGCTTTCTGTCTTTTTATTGAACTTCTTGAGTTTATATTTCCCACTTTCCCCTACAACCATGACGGTTAGAAGTTAATGAGTGTTGAGAGTCCTTAGTTGTCCTCGAGGGCAGGAGCTTGGACCTGGGGGACAAAATGGCAAAGGCTCAGGATGTGCTGTGTCCCGGCGCCGTGCTCCGGTGGAGCTGGAAGCCAGGGCCAGCAAAGTCCTTCCGTGATGCTGCTTCACTATTTATTAACATGATGTTCAGCCTTCCTGGCCAGTGGGAGCTGAGGGTGCCCCAGTGAGGCTGTAGCCTGCTCTCTTCCTGGGAGGGGGCTTGGCTGCTCCCCACCCCAATCTCCCTGTTGAAGCGGGTGGGCAGCAGGGCTGGGGTCCAGGAGCAGCCCCCTTGGCTGTGTCTCTGACGGTGGCTGTCCTGCTTTACTCCTTGGCAGATCTCCGTTTCGGGGGGCGGGCTGCCCCCGGTCAGCACCCTGACCAACATCCACAGCTTGTCCCACCACAACCCGCAGCAGTCCCAGAACCTCATCATGACGCCGCTCTCAGGGGTCATGGCCATCGCACCCAGTAAGTGCCCCCCGCGCGGAGCCCCCTCCTGCCGCGGGGAGGGGACGCCCCGCTCCCCACGCTGCCGCTGACGTCCCCGCTCTGCCCTCTCCCTCCTCCCAGGTCTGAACACCTCGCAGGCGCAGAGCGTGCCCGTTATCAACAGCGTGGCGGGCAGCCTGGCAGCTCTACAGCCGGTCCAGTTCTCCCAGCAGCTCCACAGCCCGCACCAGCAGCCGCTGATGCAGCAGTCACCCGGGCACATGACGCAGCAGCCTTTTATGGCCGCCGTGACTCAGCTGCAGAACTTCCACAGTAAGGGTCCCGGGGGGGAGCTGCGGAGGAAAGGGCACAGAAAATGGGCTCAGATGAAAATAAGCTCGTGCTCCCTTCCTCCCCTCGCTGCCCGGGCACGTGCCCTCCGTCGCCGCCTCTCCTGCATGGGTACCGGCCAGCACGGGGCTGGGAGTGGGGTGCGTGGCAGTGTCCTCTCCTTCCCCATGCCACATCTCCCGTCCCGCTCTGCTGCTGCCCCATGGATGACACGCAGCCCCCTCCCAGCATTTTGTACAAATTGGTTTTCCTTCCACGTCCTCGTTGCTCAAACACGTGCTTTGCCAAAGGAGGTGGCCGGGCTTGTTGCGCTCCCTGCAAAGCAAACGCTTCCTTGCTGTGCCCTGGAGGGATCTGGCTCCATCCCTCAGGCTCATCCATCATCCCAGCCGGCTCCAGCACCAGGCTTTGCTGCAGAGGGGTTGGTGCAGAGCTCTGGAGTCTGGTCCAGCACAGCCCTTCCATCCCCTCTGATTTCCCTGGGCAAGCTGCTACCTGAGAAAGGTGCCTTAGGGGCGAGTGGTGGTTTCTTTCCATGGCTTGCATCTCATTCGTTTCTCCACGATGCTTGTCCCCTGTGGCCTGCCAGGACACAGTGCTCAGCTGCTCTGCTCCAGCACCAGGGCTGTGGGTGGCTTTTCTGTGACAGCTTCTTGTCTCCCTCCTTTTCACAGTGTATGCACACAAACAGGAGCCTCCCCAGTATTCCCACACTTCCCGCTTCCCCTCGGCGATGGTGGTGACGGATACCAGCAGCATCAGCACGCTGACCAATATGTCTTCCAGTAAGCAGGTAATGGCCAGGCAGACGTGGCCGAGGGTGAGCGGGGTGGGTGTGCGAGGCTGGAGCGGGGCTGTTTCTCTCCTGGAGATGGGGCTGGAGGAGGGTGTAGCAGTGACCTTGTGCTGCACCCATGTGGGCAGCTCAGGATGAGCCTCAGGACACCGAGAACCTCATCCCAGCCCCTTTGTGGTCACCAAAGAACCTGCTCGCAGGTGGCAAGAGCAATGGGGATGTGGGTGATGGTCTGTGCTGGATGAGCACTTCCCTAATGCCTGGTGGTACCAGGGCCACACGTCCCTGGGACAGCTTCATCAGCGTGGGAGCATCCTACTGGGGTACAAATTGGGCTGAGGAGGTCGGGACCAAGCAGGGTCTGGTGCCTTTGTGTGCAGGGTGGATTGACCCTGGTGGGAATCAAGAGGAGGAGCTGGGTTCTGACACACCTCGAC
>NW_008622729.1:0-398 GCF_000691845.1 Merops nubicus | reverse complement strand
GCGACCCACCTCGACGCCCCCCAGCCCATTGCCCTTTCTCATCCGCCCCGTGCCGGGGCAGGTGTACGGCCGGACCTGTCCCGGTTCAAATGGGGTGTGTGAGGCCTTCCTCAGACAATAGTCCCTTTCTAAAAGCCACCTCTGGGGACTGTGGGAAATATGTGGCCCTTATTGATTGCTAGATAAATAAGAGAGAGCCTTGAACTTGCATTCAGATAAACTTTCTTACCGAGGTCTGACAAGGGAGAGGGGGAAAAAAATGTCTGCAATGACCACAGAGTAAATACGGCGTGGGATTGCAGTGAGATCCCCCCACGGGGGGCAGAGGAAGGGGCTGGGGCTGCAGAGCGGGGAGAAACCAGGCGAAGGGGTGCCCGGGGGGGTTGGGGTGCCCGGGG
>NW_008622728.1:0-15462 GCF_000691845.1 Merops nubicus | reverse complement strand
TTCTTAGCTCAAAATTATTGCTGTAATATATCACATAATTATTCCAAGTGAAATCTGAGTGCTTGGCTCTCTGCATCACCAGAGCTGTGACTTACCTGCCTCAGGGAACTTGCTGCCTGTAAAGACAAACCCTAGGTGGTGTTCAGGATGTGAAACACACCAGGTAACACCTCAGGAAGAGCAGTCAGGCAGGACTGGCTCATTTCCCTTTGGCTGTCTCCCTGGCCCCCTGCCCTGCTCCCTTGGCAGGCTGTGGGACGTGTTGTTCTCCGTTCATCACGCTCAGGTGACTGTGGCCAAACCTCACCAGGTTCCCTGCTCTGGAGCTGGCTGCAGCAGGAGCTGTTCCTGGCCAGTGTCTGTAAGAGCACACAGGTATTCACCCCTCCTAGAGGGTAATTAATTAGTTGTTTCTTCACTTTGCAATACACTAGGCAATAGTCTGCTGCTGCCACCAAGTTCCTTTAGACCCCAGGACTACCTCCTTAAAGTTCCCCTGCAGAAGTCCTGCTGCATAAAGGTCAGCTAGAGACTGACCTCTTCAGGGTGCTTTGAGCTTGGCTGGGGTAGGCCCACAGTGAAGGAAACTTCATCAGCTCTGCTGAGCCTGATACCCACCAAGCTTCCAGGTGAGGAGAACACCACCAGACCCTATGCCAGGGCTGTCCCAAAGCAACCAGCCAGTGGTTAGGAGATGTCTCTGACTTATCTTATGCAAACTGTGCTTGAACCTTCCAGAGGTGAAGCTGGCCAGGCTTAATAATGCAGGTCATGTTTTCTAGTCTTACTTCCTGATGGGACTGAAGAGTCTGGACATTGAGCTTGTGCTCTGGGGGTGTTTGGGTATCTTGGAGAGCGTTGGAGTGCTTGGAGAAAGAGAAGAGTCTCTGTTACAAGTGACCTCCAGGGTAGTATTTACAAACTTGGTGGTTAAGTGGCAGAACTTGGCTGTAATGTTGAGCTGAGTGAACACAAAAGGAGATTGTCCTGGCTCTTGTGTGGGAGAGCCTGGTGGGCATGGCTGTAGGTGGCATTCACAAGCTGTTTGTGCTGAGTGCTTGTCCATTGTGAGAAAAGACTGGCCAGACTTAACGCCTGCTGCTGGAAAACTTGGACAAGTGGCTTTGGACTAGAGCTTAGAAATTCCTAATTCTTTCTGGAGTGGGAAGTATGAGGGGATTTGTTTGCAGAGCTTCACTGAGGAGAGTCCACAGAATGCTGGTGGTGGCAGCTCTTGCTGCTTCCCTCGCCTTTGCCAGCCTCCTGAGAGGAGAGTTGTGTGCTCTGTGGGGAACACACTCCCCGTGCCCACCTCAGCCTGCTCGGCGTTTGGAGCACGTAGCTGCCTGGTTTGGGGCTGGGGTGTGGGCATGGACATGGACCATCAGCCTGGGGAGCTGGCAGCAGGGCTGGGGAGGTGGATGTGGACCATCAGCCTGGGGAGCTGGCAGCAGGGCTGGGGAGGTGGACATGGACCGTTGGCAGCAGGGTCAGGCCAGGGCAGGGGTGTTCAAGGGACTCAGCTGGCTGCTGAAAACAAGCTGACCAGAGACAAAATATATATAGGTGCTGGAGTTTATTCCAGGCTAGAATCAGACAGCGTGAGGAGCCCTGGGGCAGCCTGTGTCCCACAGGACACCTGCCTGTGCTTGGCCCCGGCAGCGCTTCGCGTGTCCCGCTCGGCTCTTGAGGAGAGAGAAACTTCCTGGCCAGATAACCTTGGGACTCCCCAGCACCAGAGTCCTTCTGTCATGGAAATCTTAGTGATTGGGTTTAAGAAGTTTATCTTGGAGCAATGTAAATCTCCTGAGCTGCAGTTTCTTGTGTGGGAAGTCGTTTTCCAGTGACAGTTCTGGCAGCTTAGTTCCATTCTCTGCTGTCTCATCGGGCCCCTGCAGTTCCTGAGGTGTATTTTTGCACTTGCAGTATTTCTTTTGAAGAGCGTGTTAGCCCCTTAGGAAGAGAAATGTTTGGGTCTCATTATTCCTCACTTTTTATGGTTTTTTTTTTTTTTTTCAAGAGCACGCAGAAAAGTAGCTACAAAAATAGAACCTTGATCTCACAGTCTCTGTCACATGCCTTAATTACCAGGCTGTGATTATATGTACACATTATAACCTCCCCCGGCAGCTGGTGACAGGATTCAGGCTTCTCCTGAGCTTTCCTTCCATTTTTGTAGGCCTGCTCTCTGCAAGAGGGAGCAGAAATTGTTCCTGAAACTAGGACTGGGGTAAAACTGTGACGAAGATCATTCACATGCAAGCTTGTCTTCTGCCTTAGAAGGCAAAAAATAGAGATGCTCACAGAAATCACTTCTCCACTTTGAAATGTGTCATTTTATTACAAATGTAGAAGACTTGGAGGTTTTATGCTAGCAGTTTTTTTTTTTTTCCTTTTTTAAGGTTTGAGCTTCTGTTTTGTTGTAGGGAGATGTCACTGGAGATGTCACCCCTCGGGCGTGGGAGTCTGGCATCTGATCTCTTACTGAGAGCAAGTTAATTCAGCCCTGCTTGGCTTCTCAGATACCACTCACCAACATCCAGCCAATGCTGGTTTTCTTCCTCTGGAGTTTGGGTTCCATACTGAAATTGCAGCCTTGTCTAGGTGCACCCAGCAGTACCAGGTGCCACTTGGGAAGCACCTCCAGGGTAGAGCAGCCTGGGTGCCTGCCCCAGCACCATGCCCAGAGCAGCAGGATGAGGAGCTTGGAGATGTGCGGGGCAGTGGTGGGCAGCAGAGGGCAGGGCCAGCTGCTCCAGGCTGCCTGTCCCACCAGGGGCTGGACCAGAGGATCTCCTGAGGTCCCTCCCAGCTCGGGCTGTGTCCTGGCACGGGCAGTCCCCCAGGCGAGCAGCCTGCTGTGGGTTTGTTGCTCCCTCATGGTAAACTTGCCTTTCTGCAGTCTGAACTTAAAAAATCTTGGCCAAATGTACCTGATATTTGTGTCCTCCTCCTGTTTGTTCTCTGTATGTCCATAGGCACAGCAGCAGAGGTGGTGGCAGAAATGTACCTGATATTTGTGTCCTCCTGTTTGTTCTCTGTTTGTCCATAGGCACAGCAGCAGAGGAGGTGGCAGAGGGTGGTGGAAGGTCTGGTTTGCAGGTGGTGGGGCCACACGGGGAGTTGGCTGCAGGAAAGGGGGATGCCTGTCAGGAGCTGTCAGTACCCCTGTGTGTGTGGTGCTTTTCTAGGTCCCATAGCCTCCAGGATGCCTTTGCTGCTTTCAATTCCAGTTGCTTTTCAGTTCTTGTTTCTCGATGGGATTTTCGTGGCCTGTGCTAGGAGAGGAGGAGGAGGAATATTTTCCCCTGATGGCATTTAAGCCCCGTTAATGGACATTTTAACATGAGCTCGAATTCTGCCCCCACAGCGACGCGGACTGCATGGTCATCAACAAGCTGGCCATCACAGACACGGGCACGACACGGGCCCCCAGGGCCCTCAACAACGTGGCCCAGCACCCAGAGGAGAACCAGAACACCACCACTGTCGTCAGCACTGTCACAGAGACGGCCACAAAGGACAGGTGAGTGGGCAGAGCTCCCCCTCGCCAGCCTGCCAGGCGAGGGCTGGTTTCTGTCACATCACTGCATGTGGTGGCTCTGCTCTTAGTGTTTGCTCAGGCTCAGATCATCTCTTCTGATAAAATAAGAGGCTTCTCATTTCATACACACACATACAAACTCAGAGAGCAGCTCAGGTGAGTGTACAGACATCAGCAGCTAAAATGTTACAAGGGAATGTGGGAATGTGTTTGGATGACTGAAATTGGAAGTCATCTTGAGAAGAAATGATGCTAACAATCTTTTGGGAACGTGGCAGCTGAGGTCTCTATAAATATGGTAACCAGTCCTTCTGCTGTCTAGTGCTGGTACCTCCACGGCTTTGCTCTGGCTCCTGGTTTTGACCAGAGATAGCCCAGAACCCCAGCATGAAGGGGTTGGAAGGGACCTCTGGGGATCACCTCATCCCACCCCTGCTCCAGCAGCTCACCCCCAGCAGGGTGCCCAGGGTCACACCAGCCACGTTTGGGATCTCTCCAGAGCAGGAGACTCCACAGCCTCTCTGGGCAGCTGCTCCAGGCTCGGACACCCTCCCACCAAAGAAGTTTCTCCTCCTGCTCAGGTGGCACCTCCTGGGTTCCAGTTGGTGCCCGTTGCCCCTTGGCTGGTGGCTGGGCACCACTGAGCAGAGTCTGGCCCCAGCCTCTTGCCCCCCACCCTTTAGATATTTATATTTATAGAGACGTGTCAAGAACGAGGTGTTTCTGCTCTTCTTGAGCTAAGACAGCCTCTCCTGGGTAGCTCACTCCTGGGGCAGGCTTTGGCTGATAGATTGGATTTTGGCTGGTGGTGCTTAGCTGAACCCAGACATCTGGGCCATGCAGTGGGAATGTCTTCTGTTAGGAACTTTGGTGAGAGAAATCACAGAAATTCAGATCATAGAGTCCAGCTGTTCCCAGCACTGCCAGGTCCCCACTGCCCCGTGTCCCTCACCCCACATCTCCACAGCTTGGAAACCCCTCCAGGGGTGGGGACTCCACCACTGCCCTGGGCAGCCTGGCACAGGCCTCCACAGCCCTCCAGGGCAAGAAATTGTTCCTCAGGGGCAACTGAAACCTCCCCTGGGGCAACTTGAGGAAGGAGGAAGTTCTAACCAGCAGTTCAAGCTTCATGCAAGCGATCCACTGAACTCCACTGCATTACAGTCTCTCTTGGGGATCAGTGCTAGTGCTGCTTGTGTGTCCCCAGCCCAACTCCTGCCTGGTGTTTGAGCTCATAATGTTTTAGCAGGCAGAGAAAACAAAAACAGAGGGAGGATGGCTCAGATGCTGTTGAAGAGGAAAGTTTCCAGCCAGGATGGAAGTCAGCTTTAGGAGAGAGTATGTCCCAGTAGTTCTCTTGCCCTAATATTGCTCTTTGGGTTTCTCTTTAGGAAAGAAGAGGTCTTGCCCTGTGCTGAAGCCACATTAAATGGCCCTGCTTGATGAAAGAGATGCAATGGGACGTGTGTGATCCAGGCCAGGCTGCTACCTGGTGATGCAATTTGTCAATTTTTTTTTTTTTTTTTTTTCATTTTAATTTTATTTTTTAATAAATGCTGCATTGATGAGAGAGCTGGCATTCAGGACCAGACACGCAGTTTCGACACCAACAATCTGTTCTGAAAGACACTTGCATTGTCTAAATGTAGCATTGATCAGTTAGTCCTCACAGGAAGGATGGGGCTCTTCCCAAGCAAGCCTTCTGCCGGAGTTCAGTTCCTTGTCCCCTCCCCTCTCACCCTCGTTTTTGTTTTGTATTCGGGGTTCAGTCCTATTTTCTTAGTGTTATTGCACACAGTATTCAGCTTCTCTTCAGAAAGGTAGCAGGTCTGACGCTGGGACTGGGACAGTGCACAGGAGTCCCACAGTCGTGTGACCAAAGTCCCCGATGGAGCTGTCCTGGGGCAGCATTTGCACCGCTTTTGTATAGCAATAAAGCCTTATCAGAAACATTTCATAGGAGGAAAAGATGCAAACACTTTAAATGGGGTGAAGCAGGGAGGGATCCGATTTTACCTTCTCCTGGGGCGGGAGGGAAGTCTTTGGTGTTGCCCCGAGCCAGAGGCCGAGTGGCTGATTGCTGTAAGGCTGAGCCCTGGGGAGCTCCCGGTGACCCGCCCGTGCTCTGTGCTCTGGAGAGTGGGGGTGGCTGGGGCCTGGGGGCGGGTGGCAGTCGGTCCCTTCTGCCTGAGCCATCACATCCCATCCCCCAGAGGCCATGCTCCGCGGCTGGAGAGCACGGGGAGGGGCAGTGTGGTGTGGCCAGCGGAGGGGCACCCCGGGCAGAGGTGGCACAGGCAGGTGATGGCCGTTCGCTGGCTCTGTGGGGACTGGTGTGTTTTCAGATTGTTATGGAGATCCTTTTCTGTTAGTTTTGTTCTGTTTTTAAAGTTTTTAATGGATGCAGGAACAGCAACACTTTTGCACTTTGTACCTAGTGACAACGTTGGAGAGCGAAAGGCCCCAGCACAGGGCTCCTGCTGTTCCTCCCCGGGCGGTCACGGAGAGGTCTGGGTGGGGGGCACATGTCCCCCTGCCTCGGGTGGGAGAGGAGACCGGCGTGGAGGAGTGGCTGGTGCCCCACGCTGCCTGGGAGCAAGGTCAGTGGAAGGTGTGTGTGTGTGACTCTGGAGCACAGGCAGTGCTGCGTGGGCTGCAGGACCCGCTCCTGGAGAGACTGTGCCCGCTGCAGACACGGCTCTGTGCCAGGCTGGCCCCCAGGCTGGGCAGGTGATACGGGTGTAGGTGCTGGCCACGTGCAGACACGGGCTGGGGCTGGTGAGGGCACGTGGCCACGAGCAGCCCTGGTGCTGGTCCCTGCCCCTGCAGCCCCCCACAGAGCTGGGCAGGCTCTGCTGTGTGCCGACAGCCACCCGGCAGGTGGTGAACGCCACTGCTCTCATTAGGCCAAGGCCTGAGCTGGAAAAATCATTCACTTTGGAATAAAAGCATGAAGCTTGACACTTAGGTAGCCAATAGCTTATTTTCAGATGTATTCTCACTTGTGCATAACGAGGGAGTTCACCCTGTGAGTAGGAGCAAGTACCTCGCACAGACCTGTTGTCATGAGCAAAGGCATCCCAGCCAGACTTCAGTCTTCAACAAAACCTTGATTTTTAACTGTGATTTGTATGTAGTGCATGTGAAACTTTCTGAGCTGCATTGAGAGGTGCTGTGGAGGGGGAGTGGGATGAGCAAAGTGCTGTGGCTGGTGGAGTCTGCCTGTCCTGCTGGCCCAGGAGCTGGTGGGGCCATCCAGGCTGTCCTGGCAGGCCCAGGGGCAACGGGGTCTCGTTCCTGCTCCCAGGGAGGATGGATGGTGGGTGTGCTTGGCTGGCGTGGGGGCTGCGGTGCAGGGAGCAGGGGCAGGTTGCTGAGCACCTCACAGGATGTGTGCTGGGGCTCTGGGCCACGTGTGTGCTGCTGACATAGCTGGGATTTCTCTTGGCTGCAATTCCTCGGTAAGCAGGGGTTCTCATGGCACAGTGCTCTTGTTCTGGAAGTCTTTTCACTCACTCCTTGTAATTTAAAATAAATAATTTAAAGCTATGTTGACCTGAGAGGTAAAAAAAACCCTCTCTGCTTTGGTTCCCCTGCTTGCTGTGTGGAGATCAGTCCCACTCCTGGCCAGGATGGTTGGAAACGATTAGCGGGTTTGAGTTCCTCATTGGAGCCACATTAAAGTCTTAATTTTCAGAGGATTGGTGCTAGAGTTTTTCTGAAAATCAGGTTCTCTTTGGGCATTCTTTGAACACCCAAAAACCAATACTATGAAAACTGAAAAGTCATTAATCTAATACAGCATCAGTGCAGCAGCTGGTTGAAGACCATGGTTGGGCTTCAGTCCCAGTTGGTACCAGCTGATGGCAATAGTCTCTTCCAGTCTGTCCTCATCCGCAGCTCCTGGCCGTGGTGCTTGCAGCTTCCATCATCATACAGTTATGACAGAGTCCATTTAGCATCACGAGATTGAGGGGAAATGTCCTTAGCAGGCACAATTTGATCATCCTCCTGGCTTGGCACATTTTCAGCCACCTTGTTATACAGAGAAACGATCTTGGCGTTGGGTTACGTCCCCGATGGGGTCACCTTACATCACCTCGAGCCGTGCCCGCTGGCGTTGCAAGGATACTGCTCAGTGTGGTCATGGGGGCTGGGGAGCAGGAACCACCCCCGAAAAGTGAGAGGGAGCAGCTGGCAGCAGTAAGACCCTGAAGGGCTCCAGAGCCAGGTGCCAGGACGTGTCTGTCTGTGCCTTTTGTCGCAGGTTCCGAGCTTGTCCTTCCTTAGCTTTTGGCTTCGAGTCTAGAAATTTAAATGAAAGCTTTAATAATATATTCAGACATATCCAGCAAGCAGATCTAAAACCACAGTTTAGTTACTGGGGGGACTTGTTATCTTGGTTTATTAGTTTGATTAATTGTGTCCAGTTTCTTTTGTGCTGAGACGTTTTGCCGGTAGCTGACGAGCCCCCGGGAATGCCCGGGCTCCCTGGCCCTGGGCACAGACACCCCTCTGCTTTTGGGATCCACACTCAGCGTGGCACCTTGTCACTCCCGTAGGATGGTTCTTCACAGCAGCCAACAGGCTGGACTGGAAACAGTTGCTCGTGCTCGGTGTGCTGGAGTTGGTGGTTGAGGGCAGATCCAGAGCCCGGTGGCGGTTTCCTTGCCTGGCTCAAATGATTTCCTGGGGAAGCTGTGTGTGAATTTCTGTGCCAGCCTGAGCTTCCCATCTGCACGGAGTCACGGAGGGTGCGTAGAGGTTGGAGGGTCCCACGGCCTGTGGGCTGTGCTCTGAGTCTCCCCCCGTGCTCTGTGTGGCTGGGCTCCCTGCCTGCTCAGCCCTCCCCACGGGCCAGGCTGTGCCACGTGTCGTGCCAGCTCCGTGTGTCCATGGTGGTTGGTGGTGGTGGCATCTTGGGGCATCTTGGCTGCTGGAGAGCTGTCACCTCCCTCCTGCTGAGCCGTGTGCTCCAGGGTTGGCTGCTGCAGATGGCTGGACTGTGCCCAGCTGTACCCTGTAGAAACCCACCCTTGGCTGGTGAGGCCCGTGGTCAGGAAGCAGTGGAGATGAGCAGGAGCTGGGTCCAGCACTGTCCTTCCCCATTCCTGGGCAGGATTTTGGATCTGTCCCTGTCACTGTGGTGTGTCATCTTAGGATTATGTGCACTGAGGAGTGTGTACAGAGAGATCTGCAGTTTGTATATTTATACATAGCTGAGTGTTGTGAGAAGCCTGGTGAAGCAGATGCTCAGAGCACAGCTGTAGTGTCTGTGTGCAGCTCCCTCATCCTGGCAGGTTATCAACAAACATCCCTTGTACAAGACCAAACCCAGCAGAGCAAACCTCCCTGGGGGAAGTGGCTCTGCTGGGGCACATGGTTCTGCTGGACTGTCCTGGTCTGGTGGTTTCACCCAGCTGGGCACTGACAGGGTGGATGGCAGGAGAGCAGCAGCTTGTGCAGCAAACCCACTGTCATCCTGCTGCTGCACAGTCACGGTGGGAGAGGAGGGGCCCTTTCTGCACAATTAGTGGGTAAAGGTGGTCAGTTCAGCCAACAGGAAATAATTCTTGAGTTGTAGCACGTTTGTCTCTGGCTGGATTTTTGGGAGGACACGCTCCTTGGGGTGATGTGGCCGTTCAGGTGATGCCATCACCACAGCAGATGACTTTCCAGGCATCCACGTGCCTGCATTCAGTACCTGGGTGTTAAACTGGGGGGGTGAGCACAGTTGTAGGGCTTGCAACTGGAAAAATCCTGTGCTGCAGAAAGATGAGGTGTAACTGGAGCCACGGAGGTGTGATCTGATAGCAGATAAAAACTCAGGTGGTTTGGATTCATTATTTGTTGCTTGCAGCAGGTTCTGGGATGGCAGCGCCCTGAGCTGCTGGGTGGCTCCACACCCCCCTCAAACCAAGGGGGATCTGGAGTTGGGTTTGTGGGTTTGAATTCCCTGGCTGTCCCAAAGAGGTCAGGTCCTCTCTGAAACTGATCCACCAGCTTCAAACTGAAGTTGGGTGAGATAGTCCTTTGAAGGAAAACGATCAGGGAATGGAACTGTCGTTTATTCAGCAGTTTCACCAGTCTTCCAGCAGAATTTTTCCCCACGCAGATATAATTTATTGCTTCTTCTCTTGAGTCAGAAGAGCTATGGCAGACAGGATCCCAGCTCTTCAGCTGGCTAATACATCCTCAGCAAAGCCTGATAAAATATGTGAGCATCCCCAGGCTTTGCTGCCCTTACTGCTTTTAGAGAGCTGCAGCTGGCAAGCAGAGTGGAAAACCCCTGGGTGCAGAAATTAAAAAAAAAAAGAAAAGAAAAAACTAAAAAACCAACAAAACCCCACAGTATCCCCCTCAACATCTGTTCAGAAAGGCTCAGGCATCCCGTTTTGCCAGTGGAAAGGGGAAAGGTTTTGAGTATGGTGCAATATGCAAGATGGACCAAAGTTAAGGGAGAAAAATTGGAATGGCTTTATTGCTGTCTGCTGGCATCTCAGAATAATTCTTCCAGAAATGAGCCAGTGAGCTGTAGTTGAAGTCATTGCTGATCAGTGGCATAACTTGGAGCAGATCTTGCTTCACCCCCTGCCTGCTTCCAGCCGTGCCCACTGGTGCAGCTGGGGCTCGAGCCCCTGCTGGGGCTCTGGGGGCATCGTGCCCCCCTCTCTG
This sequence comes from Merops nubicus, assembly GCF_000691845.1. Classification (NCBI taxonomy): domain Eukaryota; kingdom Metazoa; phylum Chordata; class Aves; order Coraciiformes; family Meropidae; genus Merops; species Merops nubicus. The sequence goes on along the minus strand of NW_008622728.1, from coordinate 5,243 downwards.
CACTGCTGCCCGACCCCTGCGCCGTGGGCAGCGCCGCTGGTGTCCCTGTGTGCTGGGGAGGCTGCTCCAGAGCCTCCTGGCTGCCAGAGGAATTGCACCTGATAACCACGAGCGGTCGATGCTTTTGCCATGCAGTCCTTGGCTTTTTTTGATGCCGTCTAGCAGCTCATTGTGCAATTTTTGGTCACTTAGAGAGCAGGTTTTCTTCTCCCGTTGGTCTTCCCAAAGCGGTGATCTCACCCTGAGTCATGTTCACAAATTATAAACAATTTTGTTGTTATAAGAGGGTTTGCTGTCACTAGAAAAAAGAGACAAAGTGATCCCTGCCGTTCACAGCAGCATGGTGACTTCCTTTGGTGTGTGTTGGTTGGTGTTGTTCAGGCTGGGTGGTTCTGCCTGACACCAGTTCTCTCTGGAGTCCTGGCCCGCCCCGTGCTCTGCTGAGGGCATCTCTGGCTGCTTGTGAGCTCTCCAGGCAAGTGTGGTGCACACGTGCTCTTCAGCCCACCCCAGATTGAAAAGGAAACATTTCTAGATGCTTCTCCCCGAATTGAAATCAATTTCTTAATCCCATCCCTGTCCCTTGGTGTTAGGGGAGAGCACTCGGGGGGGTTGGTGCTGCCCGATGCGGGGTCACGGCTCAGCAGCCTGTGGGGCAGGGCAGCTCCTCTGGGGCTGGGACATCACCAGCCCTTAGAAACCAGCCAGCCAAGAGGTGAAAGCAGCAGCTTGTCCTGGGGAGCTCTGGCAGCTCCGTTCAGTGCACACGGGGCAGGAGCTTGACATTGAAGGAGAACCCACCTCTGGTGCCTAGGAAGAGCTGGGGGGTCGGGGAGCTGCTCTCTGGGTGTCGTGCTCCCGAGGCCGTGGGGGGCTGTTGCTGGTGGCTGAAGCTGAGTGGGGTGTTGGGGCTGAGGGCAGAGCTCCCCCACAGCCTGGCCTGGGAGAGCTGCTGCCCCCAGCCGTGCCCCCTCCCTGGCCATGCCCCCTGTGTCCTCCTCAGGGCTTCCCCCAGCTCCCCTGGTCCCCCGAGGTGGGGTGTAAAGGGATTTGTTTGAGCCCTGTTGCTGAGACCAGCACGTAATCCTGAGTCTGCTGTGTGGAACGTGGCCAGTGCTGGGCTCGGAAGGATTTGGGGTTCTTTTCAAGAGGGACGTGAGTGGCTCTGAAAGCTGATTAAACCAGAACCTTGGCTTTGGCAGCTGCAGGGGGCATTGACACTGAGCACTAACACATGTCTTAAAAACCTTGGGTTTAGGTGTTTATTTCTAAGTTTTCTGTTTGATTCACCAGTTAACTCACGGGCTTGCAGCAGGATTTTCTGCTGTTGCTGAGATGAAATCAGAGTTTGGGGAGCTTTGCTGTTGCAGTAGGTGCCTGTTCTTCCAGTCAGTCCACCACGGTCTGTGTGTTCCCAGACTGGAGCTGCTGGGGCAGAGCAGGGGCACTGCTGAGGAGCTGAGGGCACTGCTGGGGAGGGCTCTGTGTTTGGGAAGTGCTGGTCTGACCTTCCTGGGGTGGCTGTGGCTGACACTGTGCATGTGCTTCTTCTCTTTTCTTCATCGGTGTGTCATCTGGGCAGCCTCTGGTGTGTGCATAGAAGGTACCTATGGCATTGGTTTCTCCATCAGAGCAAGAAACAGTTTTTGAGCAAAAAATAGCCCAGGCTCCAGAACATCCCAGGCCCACTCCTAGCTTGTTCATGTTAGAACGTGGCAGAGAGTGTTAAATGTCCTCCCTGGCCAGGCCAGCCGAGCGTGGTGCTGGCTCAGCACAGAGTGTCCCGGCCTGGGCTCGGCCCCTCAGCTCACAGCACATGGTGGCTGTTAGTGCTCAGTACTGGAATAACTCAAGATGAAGTCTGAAGTAATAATTTTACCTTTCCTTGACAACTTGCAGAAAATAAACCCTTGGGGGGGGACCCTGGTGCCTCAGTGCCCCCCGGCCGGTCCGTGGCTGTTCCCAGGGCTCTGCTCCTCCAGGTCACTCCTGAGCCTTGGGGGGCAGATGGGGACACCCGAGAGCTGCCTCCAGTCTCAGACCCTATCTACAGTTCAGTGCAGTGAAAGGTGAAGATTTTTTTGGAAATTTGGTTTGATGCAATTCATGTTGATTTCCTGCTGGCTAAAGTGTCCAGCTTGATAGGGAGTGGTTTTGTTTGGGGCAAGAGAGTGAGTTTTGGTGATGGTTTCCCTCCGTGGGAGCTGCTGACAAGCTGCCAGCTGGTGGGAGGTTTCTGGTGAACCCAAGCCAGCGTTTTGTGTCTGCATTTACACACCAACCTTCTGACAAATTGGAGTGCAGAAGATAAAGGATTTGGCTCCTCTGTTAGCTTGTCTCCTCCAGAACTTACCTCAGTGCTAGGAGGGCGTTGTGGTGACCAGCCCGACCTCCCTGCTCTTCTTGTACACACATTAACTGTGTTTCCTAGTGACTGTTACCTGTCACCTTTCACAGCAGAGTGTAAAAGTCTTAGTGAAATCTGCCTAAATGTAAAATGTATTTTTGTATTTGATGCTGCTGGGGAGAACAGAATCCTTTTTCTCTCCCTGAACCTGGGGGGCCTTTATAAAAGACAGATCCTTCCCCATCTATTTTTTATTTTCTCAGATTGTTTGGACAGATATCAATTATTGAAAATCTTTCATCATGTAATTTTGATGCTCATAGCTAGGTTTTTTCAAAACTTTCTAGGGATTCTAGAAATGCTGTAGAGAATCTCCCACTGCAGGTGGGTTTTGAGGAAGCTTCTCCTCTGCCATTGCCGGACACTGCAAGTGTCCTCTGGGCTAGGTCATTCACTTAAAACACAATTAAGGACAGGCACAGCAAGTGTTAATTGCAAACCTCTGGTGGTGTGTGGCCTGGAGCTGTTTCAGTCCTCAGCCCACGGAACCCGTTGCCAAAGTGCCGAGCGTTGGTTCTGCTGTGGCCTCCTCGAGGGGTGCCCGGGAGCGTGTGGCCTCTCCCCTGGGTGCCACGTCTGCGTGGGCATCAGTTCCCAGCCTGGCGTTGAGGGGTGGGGCTTTTTTTTGAGGGGGGCTGTGCTGCCCTTGCCAGGAGCCCTGAGCTGGCCCCGTGGTGGCGTGTCCCCTGCTCCTCGTGTTTGGTGCTCCTCATCACGTGGCAGTGGCTTTGCACTGGAACTGGAACTCCTCCTGCTCAGCTCATCTTCAGACTGAGGCCTAACCACCGGGCACCACTGTCTTGCCAGGACTGTCTGGGACAAGAGCTTTGTGCAGGAAGTGGCCTCTCCTCTCCCCCCTGAGCTCAGACATATCCCTTGCCCAGCAGTGCGATCTCTCTGCGGGCTCTCCCCACACATCACCGCTGCTCCTGGTGTGTCCGCCCAAAGCCTGGCCAGGCAGAGGGGCTTTGGTTCTCCTTGGCACCTTCGGGAGCAGGGACAGACCCTTTTTGGGAGACCTGTGGGTTCTCTGAAACGTGCCACTGTCAGTTAGGGGCACACGGGGCACTGAACTTGCCTTAACGTGCGTTGATCACACGCGCAGTTGAAGTTCTGCGTTCTTATGCTTTCAGAAGCAAATAACATCAAGGAAACCAGGAATTACCTCATGCTGTAAATGTGTGTAGATTTTGACTGTAACACAGGGATCACGTGAGAACACGTGTTACATGAAAAGGTTAGAATTAAAACAAGGAAGCAGAGTAATTAGTAACTAAGCCGGTCGGTTGTGATTGTTGGTTCCATTCCTGTATGTGATGTGGAGCAGACGTTCATCTTTGTGAAGAAAATCTTCACAGCCATTTCCAAAGCACCTTTTTCTTTTTGCCTGAGACTTCGAACAGGCTTTTCTTTGTTTCTGTCTTAAATTGGCCAAAGCAGAGAGTGGGAGAGTTCAAAGTCCTGGGGCCTCCTTTGATTCCTTTCAGAAACTTCTTTTCATGTGACGTGCATCCTATTAATTGATAATTATGGCATCACTTCACTGCTGGGATTTCCTTTTCAAAGCTCCTCTCCTCTGCCAGCTCATCTGCTGAAGCCCTGCACCCTCTGAGGCACAGCCCAGCTCCTCGCTGGGCAGAGCCGGGGGGTTGCTGTCGCTTCAGTCTGTCTCCCTCCCTCACCTCCATCCTTCCCGTGGTACAGCACAAAGGCCCAAGCCCCTGCTCCCCGTCCTGCTGACCCCACCCCAGCTCACCCCAGCCCAGCCCAGCTCACCCTGTCTGACCCCATGACCCCCTGCCCTGGGAGGAGCAAACAGACCCGAGGGCCAAACAGCAATCAGCAAAGTTCTAGGTACAGAAACACCGGTGCCTTGCTCTAGTTCAGGAGAGTCATATCTGTTCCCTTATCCCGCAGAATCTTCTTGTCCCAGCTCTGGACCCAAGTCGTGTTTCTCCTCCAGCCAGCCAGGAGGCAGGGAAGGAAAATGTGATGTGTAGAAGGATCCCACGCTGGCTTAGTAATAACAATGTTGAGATACCCACCGTTGTTCCGAGTGCCTTACAGCCACCCAGGTCCCAGCAAAAGCTGCTCCTGCTCCTCGTGCCTGCCTGCCTTCATCACATCTGCTTGTGCCACCCCGTGCCCCCTGGGCACCGCTGAGCTGCCCGGCTGAGCCCAGCGAGGCCTCTCCAGGGCTGTGGGAAGGACCCTTCCCCCATCGCCCGTCTTCTCCCCTCTCCTCTCATCATCTTTCCCCCTTCCCTCTCTGAGTCAGGGCACGGAGGTGATTTGAGGACCATAGCACCCAGGGAGCTGGGAGGCTTTGGCTGTGGCTGGTGTCGTCTCCTCACCAGCTCCCTTGTCAGTATTGCACAGGAGAGGAGGGGTGAGGTCGCTTGGGAAGGGCTGTGTCTGTGCCGAGCCCCTGGGTGCTGCTGGGGACGGGCTCCTGCAGCAGGGTGCTGGGGGTGACCTGGGGAGGTGAGGCTCCTGCAGCAGGGTGCTGCCGTGGGGCAGGGGAGGTGAATTTGGTGGACATCCTGCTGTCTATTCGGAATGTTTTATCAATATCTAGCTAAAAAAAATGTACGTTGAGTTTGTCCTCCAGGTGTTAGAGAAACTGCTTAAAAGCGCCGAAGAAATCGATTCTACGTAATTTTGTGTTTAAATATAACGAATATTTAATATGAAATATTTTATTATTTAACGTGTAATTTAAATTAAAACCTCATTTGTCAATATGGGCATGTAAATATTTTCCCCTTTTGAAATATCAGCATCCCTCATTGGAATTTGGTTTTGTGAGGGAGAAGCAGCTCTGCCCCTGGGGAGC
>NW_008622727.1:669-1639 GCF_000691845.1 Merops nubicus | reverse complement strand
TAACAGAGCTCTCCTTGTTCCTGTGCTCACAGATCTGACCTCCTTATTAACTACCAGCCGCCAAACTGGGGTTCATCTCCCCAACTTGCAGCCTTCCGCCGGCCAGTTCTTCGCGTCTCTAGACCCCATTAACGAGGCCTCTGCTATTCTGGGTCCCTTAAACACAAACCCAAGGAGCTCAGTTCAGCACCAGTTTCAAGACACTTTTCCAGGTACATCTCGTCCCTCGTCGACCCTCCCCGTGCCGCAGGGCCCTCCGTCCCGGAGCAGCCCCCCCGGCACAGGCGCTCTCCTCCCGGAGGGACTCGCCGGGTGCTTTTGAAAGGCCAGGGCGTATGTTTGCTAGCGAGGCTCGATTTTGAGCGAAAGTCGGGCTGCGTGGGGGGAAGAAAGAGCCGGCTAGGGCCTGACCCAGAGGACCGTCTCATCTAGAACAAAACCAATACCTGAGCCCAGAGAGCAGGGGCGGGGAGGGGGAAGAGGAAGAAATTCGGATGCCAACCCGCTCCATCCTTGCCCGAGGGAGCAGACGCTGACAGGGCTCGTACGCAGGCCACGGTGGCCCGGGCCTTCCCCGCACGCCGTAGTCCAGCTCTTATTTTGATCGATTTACGGCTCCCTTTCAGCCATCGATGTTAACGCAGTCTCCTTCTCTCTCTCCCTCTTCCCTTACCCACCCCCCTTGCAGGCCCGTACGCGGTTTTAACCAAGGACACGCTGCCCCAGACGTACAAGAGGAAACGCTCCTGGTCCAGGGCTGTTTTTTCCAACCTGCAGAGGAAAGGTTTAGAGAAACGGTTTGAAATCCAGAAATATGTCACCAAACCGGACAGAAAGCAACTGGCGGCGATGCTGGGGCTGACAGATGCTCAAGTAAGAACGGCTTCGGTTTTATTTCAAATCTTACTTCCAGTTCAGGGGGATAAAGGGGAGAGGGGAGGCTGTTGCAAAGCGTTTTCCCTTCCTTAAT
>NW_008622727.1:0-223 GCF_000691845.1 Merops nubicus | reverse complement strand
TTCCTCCTTTTTTTTTTTTTCCTAAATCTCTCCCCGCGTTGTGAAAGCCTTAGTTCTGAGGAAGTGAGAACCCTTCTTCAAACGGAATCATTAAGCACCACTCTGTAATGAGTCCACTATTGAGGGCCCGCAGCGCACAGAATTGTATAACGCTGTGGTTTCTTGAGCAAGATTTGGTTTCCTGGAAGAAGAAGTAGAAAGAGAGATGAAAAAAAACAAACGG
>NW_008622726.1:1425-4692 GCF_000691845.1 Merops nubicus | reverse complement strand
TTGTTTTCAAACCATTACACTATGCTATCACCACCTTGACCCACATGGATACATTTGGTCAGGGCTTGCAAGATCTATGGGAAAATACCAGCAACACTTTAGCTCAGCTTCAGGTCTATGTCGTTTACATGCCAAAGTAAAATCTTTGCACTGATTCCATATCTCAGCAGGACTCAGTGCACAAATGGATATGTAAGCAATTTTGAGTATGCAACAGAAGATACAGGTGTGTAAACTTTAGAGCTAGTCTGTAGGGTAAAATCACCTAAATGAAGGGCATGTGTTTTGAAACAAGGTAAGACGTCCTGCTGATAGCATTTACAGAACCCATCAGCTTCTTTGACTTAATGCAGCACGGAAAGCCTGATTTCTAGGTCAGTTTCTGTGTATCTTCTTGTGATGCAAACTGTTTAGCTACATTTTTGCAGCAAGTCTAGCATGGAAGGCTAGAGAGTTCCAGTCCTACCTGAGGTTTTTTTTTTTTTTTTTTTTTTTTTTTGCCAGAGGCTGGGACCATGTGTCCCTCTCTTCTATTTTCACAAAGATATTCCTGCAGAATTTTTTTATGTGAGCTTATCGGAGGCTTTAACAAAAAGAATGTTTAATACACTCACTGTGATTTCTGAGGCAGCATCTCTGGGAAGATTTGAGTGAAATTATGCTCAAGCACTATTTTCATGACAAAGGACACTGAGGAAGACGTTTTGTCCCAGCTAGAGTGGGAAAAGTGGTGGAAGTAGTGGCATTTACAGAAGGCTGCAAAATAACAAACTGATTTTACTTTTTACTGCTGTTGAAACTACTTGAAAATAGATTCAGGGGAGGGATGGTGAATATACTGGTGTTCCTAAGGCTTGGACACGCTCTGCTCCGAGGTATGTTGCACAGTTTTCTACAGCCATAAAATCTGACTGTTGACAAGTCTAAAATTGCTTCTGGTGGTGATGAAGTTAAAAGTGCAATCCTTCTCAAGCTAAATAAAAAGCTCTCTTCTGAGGAAGAGAAGTACCCTGAAAAACTGATGAGCCTTTTTGATGATGGTAGGAATGCCTGCCTTTCACCTGAGAACAGTGAAAAAGCATTTAGATGTTTTTAGGACCACAGAATTTAATTGAGGGAGATGATTCTCCCCCTCTACTCTGCTCTGGTGAAACCCCACCTGGAGTACTGCATCCAGTTCTGGAGCCCCCAGTACAAGAGGGACGTGGACCTGCTGGAGCGTGTCCAGAGAAGGGCCACCAGAATGATCCGAGGGCTGGAGCAGCTCTCCTGTGAGGACAGACTGAGCGAGTTGGGGCTGTTCAGTCTGGAGAAGAGAAGGCTCTGAGGTGACCTTATTGTGGCCTTCCAGTATCTTAGGGGGGCCTACAAGAAAGCTGGGGAGGAACTTTTTAGGATATCGAGTAACAACAGGACTAGGGGGAATGGGGTAAAGCTGGAAGTGGGCAGATTCAGGCTGGACATGAGGAAGAAGTTCTTCCCCATGAGAGTGGTGAGACCCTGGAATGGGTTGCCCAGGGAGGTGGTTGAGGCCCCATCCCTGGGGGTCTTTAAGGCCAGGCTGGATGAGGCTCTGGGCAGCCTGATCTAGTGGGAGGTGTCCCTGCTCATGGCAGAGGGGTTGGAACTGGGTGACCCTTGTGGTCCCTTCCAACCCTGACAGACTCTGATCTGTTTTAGCAGAGGACTTTAGAGCCCTAATGGCTCAATGGTTGGACTTGATGATCTTGGAGGTCCCTTCCAACCTAAAGGATTCTATGATTCTATATTAGCCCACAACCAGGCACTGATGGCACTTGTGGCCCCAGCCCTTGTGGGTAGAAGGATGTCACAATTCTTTGGGAAGTTTTGCAAGTCTCTGGACATGAGGAAGATGGTTGGATGAAGAAAGGCTGAGTTTCAGTTCCACTACTCATTGGAAAGGAGCAAAGTCATTGTCTCTAGCCTGGTTCATCTTACAGTGATACAATAGGCACCCAAAATCTTTTCATAAAAAGAAGACACAAAGGAATACCTAACCCAAACATCTGCTTCTTTCCCCATTGGAGGCCAGCTGTGGCAGACACGTTGAGCTATTTGCTTTAATACAAGACCAGGAAGGGGCAGCTTAGTATCTCAACTATTGAGCCTTGTTCGTTCAGCTAGCTAAGGGTGATCGTGTTGCTATAGAGGATGTTCCTCTCAGAAGACCATGGCAGCCCCAGGCTCTTTGGTGTGTGTGGAGAAGAGCTTTTTATCACATATCCCAACAGCAAGCACTGGGTTAATAATTTTAGGAGTATGTACCTGTTGGAACAGTATCTTTACACCTCAGAGCAGAAAAGGTTAGCTGCCACCCAGCTCCCTGGTAAAAGTTCTTTTTTTTTTTTTTTTTCCCCCAGCTGACTATTAAACCAATCAAGCACAGAAAAAAATGGAAGACAATCTTATTTGTCTTTTCTGCCTGCCTAGCTAGAAGGACATACCAGACGCTGACCAGGCTCTGGGCAAGTTCCCTAGTACTCTGAACATTCAGAGTTCACAGAGACTTGTATAAAATTTTCTGGCATTTAACAAAGACTCCGACTTTCTGGATTATAGGCTCTACAGCTGGACTTGGATTTACAGCTTTTGCTCTCCTCAGGGCCATGTGAACCTCTGCTGAATCTTGGTCTTTCTTTCAATGGAACATTTTTACTTCAAAGAACAGGTGCTTTCCTAATGGGCTGTTTTGAGCAATATCTGTTTAGGGATGTTTTGGTCAAGTGTAACACTTGCTGTGGTTGATCACTCTGCAGCAGCTGATCCTTACCATCCATGACGACATGGGTGGAAAGTGCAGGGACATGGCTGTGGCTTCACAGCCCACAGGTGCCATTGGTCTTGGGTAAAGGCCAGTGATGGTATTCCTGCCTGTGTGAGGTCCTTCCTAGGAGCTGCCACAGCTTTCAGGCTGGCTGTATGGCATGGGAAGGGTGACTGATGTGCCACACTGGGGCCAGGTCCCAGGCAGAGGTGAGGCGGTGTGGTGGGGTATCAGATGCTGGAAGCACAAAACAAGCACAAATCACGGGGATGTCCAATGTGTGCTGCAAGGGGACTTAATTTTGGGGGAGAACAGCCAGGGGATTGAATTGTGTGATGTTAACTGTCAGGTAACTGCTGGGCATGATGCAGATGGCATCAGACAAGGGGTGGATCATGTCCTGGGTTTGGCAAGGGTAGGGTTTGTGTTCACAACGGGCTGCAGCTGGGCGAGGCTGCAGCCCAGAGAAACAGCTGAACCAG
>NW_008622726.1:0-1374 GCF_000691845.1 Merops nubicus | reverse complement strand
GGGTTTGTGGCGAGAGCAGGGACCGACGCGTCTTGGCCAAGGGCTTTGTCATCACTTGCTCTGTGTGTCATCGCACTGGGGTTGCCATCTCTGCTCTCTTGGCATTGTTCTATTAAATTATCCTTATCTCCACCCACCGGCTTTTTGTTTCCTTTTCTTCCCAGTTCTCCTCCCCAGGCATGTGGCAGTGGAGGGGGCCTCACTGGCCAGGGTCTGCCGGGGTCTGGCTCCCAACTGAGGGAAGCTAAACCACAACCCCTTCATAGGAAGGACTCTTGCAGGCACAGTTTTCCACTGTGCTTGGAATGTCTTTCCCACCGCAGGGCAGGAATCTCAAACATGATTGATAAGGTGCCCCTGAGTCCTTCAGAGACCCGTTATCTAAACACTGATAGCCTACTTGTCACGTACACAAAGCTAAGCAACAATTAGCGTGATCTTTGTGGGTTTTGACACCACAGCTGCAAGTTAACTTGAGTGTTCTTAAAATCCTCCTTATCAATATTCTGTTCTTTTCTCACAAATAATATTTTTTTTCCCAGCAATACCTCTGCGTTCCTGAGGAACTAACCCATGACTCTCAAATCCCGGGCTAATTGAGCTTATTTCTCTACAGAACTCTCGTCAGAAATGTCAAAAGCAACTAAGACTGTAAGGTGTCATTGCTCCTATAACATTGGACAAAGAAAAAGAAAAATCCCACCTCTCCCTGAAACAGATACACACCTTTTCCCCAGGGCTATGTATATCCTACTGCTTGGCTAATCTCTCCTCCAATAGGTCAGTCTCCTCCCACGCAGCTCTGACCAGCCAGAGGCTTCCCCTCTGCATCCTGCTCGCTGCTTTTCATTTCCTTCCCTTCTTAATGAGTGAAGATCAACTAGGAGTGGGTTACATCCTGTTTGGACAAAGAGAAAAGAATGAACGTTGCTTCCTTGGACACTGTCAACTAAATGGCATCCAGATACACATACCAGCTTTCCTTAGACTATGCAGGAAATGTAACATACCCACCAACATCTGTTCCTACCAGCTCTGTCCCAGAGCACAGATCATGGAGCGAGACGTGGTTTGTGCTGCCAACACAATGCTTCGTACTTGCTCATCATTCCCCAGCAATCTGTGGGAATGATTATTTTGCACAACTACTCCTCTGAGGCTGTCAGTGCAGAGCTGCTGTTGGTGCCAGCGATGCTGTGCTGTGTAGTCTAGAGCATGGGAAGAGAAGCTTTTCTGTATGGGACTCCCCTCAGCTAGAAGCATGAGTGTGAAGAGTCTGAGAAGCAGGCTAGAAGCATGGTTATTTCTGGATAGGACGCCTTGCCAGCCTGGCTCTGAAGCTAAGTGAGGCTCCAGTGCCCAGTGGCAAACTGG
>NW_008622725.1:0-4650 GCF_000691845.1 Merops nubicus | reverse complement strand
TGTGTGACCTGCCCTAGACTAGGTGGTTCTGCTCTGGCAGGGGTTTGGGCTCGATGATCTCCCTTCCAGTTGGAGGTCCCTTCCAACTCCTAACATTCTCTGATTCTATAATTATAACTAGTCACTTTTTGGATCAATCTTGTGCTAGTGTATTAGGATGTCATATCTAGGACCAAATCCTGAAAAGTCTGGTGATTGTACCTTGGTTAAGCCCAGCAGGCTGGACTCGCCATGGATGCAGAAAAGCCCACTACATGTGGGTTATATCCTGTGCCTGGGATGGACTCAGTCGCTATCAGTGTTTTACACGGGTACCTGCAGCTCAGTACAGGGATGCAGTTGGTTGCAAGTTTTCAAAGAATTGTAAAGTCACCAAGTAGAGTTTTGAGGGCTTACTTGTAGTGCCTGAATAAAGCAAATCCCATCCATGAAAAGACAAGGGCGGAAATCTGAACTGTTAAAAATGTCTTTGTAACACAATTGGTTTTACCTGCTCATGTTTTCCAGGAGACACAAAGCAAAAATGATAACTTTTTAGCCCTTTCAATTTGACAAATGAGGTGACCACTAGCTGAGGGTACACGCCTACGTTAGCCCCATCCACATCTCTGCATTATACACTGATTACTCCTTTTGAGGCATGAAATGCATTTGCAAGGTTTCTAACAAAAATGCCAATGTTACGAAACCTTGTTTTAAAGAGAATAAAAATATGCATCTATCCACAGCTTTTCACAAAAATGTTTTTATTGAATATTAGTCTATCTATCTCCATATGATTGTTATTTTCATGAAAGAAACTCTTGGACCACCCAGCTTTTTTCTATTAAATGTTGGTTTGAGTGTGTGTCTGGAGCAGTTTCGGGCCCTCTCTCCAAATCATAGAAGCTTTTTCCTTAAAAGATCTGAAAATGAGCATCATTTAGGATCACAAGGTATTTTTTCCATTAAAATGTTCCCAAGATGATATCACAGTTTGGCAAAATAAACAGAATTTAATTTCTTGGCTCTTTTTATAGGGAATTAATTACATACAGATTTCAGATTGGGGCACAGTTCGCTGGTGAGAGTGGCAGACCAAGCGTGGCTCCTCTGCTGTTCTGAGACTGCACAGTGTCAATAGAGATTCTATGGGATTTGAAATTAATTTAATGGGGGTTTATATTCTTCTCTGAAAGTGAGACGCTAAAATAAGGCAAAAAAGTTTCATGGACAAGATGCTTCTAACATCCCCCCTCACTTTCTGACTTAGCTTTTGGAATCGTCCCCACTTTGTTATCCACCCTTTGTTTCCTTACCCAGACGTCCTCTCTGAAATGCAGGCACTGATTCTGCAGCCAGGTCAGCATCATCCCTGCTCTTACTTTGCACTACAGATTGCATTACAAGAGCTCTAAAAGTTCGCATGCAAAAATGAGTCAGTTCTTGACATAATCTTAAATATAGTTCTATATTATTATGTTTACATTTGTGTACACAAAATCAGAATGCATATAAAATATACATTTTATATAGACATTTGTGTGCTGAACTATCAACATGTTTCTGTTACTTTTTCAAGCTTCATATGCAGCACTTTCAAACTGCAAATCAAATACCAGCCTCAATACTGTGACAGCTTCACAGACATGCATCCGCAACTAATAGTCTGTAAACCAAACAGCAAACATCTCAATAGAAAGGGAGGCACTGAGATATTTGCAGAAATTTGCCTTTGGCATAATGAAAATGAAGATTTAAGCTGTGGCTGAAGTCCACACTATTTATTCCTACTTTACAGAGAAAATAGCCTGAACTGTTTAATCCAAACAAGAGTCTTCCAAGAGGACTACACCCATACAACCATGAAACAAAGCAACAGCATCTCCTTTTGTGAGACTCAGATCAGCATGAGTTTGCTAGCATTTGCTATTTTTGTATTTTTAATGTCTTTTTATCCAGAAATAAGGTAATAAAAAGAAACAGTAAAATCCATGACGCAAAATACTAGTCTAAAGTATTACAATAAAATGAAAGCCAGCAAGACACAACTCCAGAGAACGAGTCACTTCAGGCCTGCAGGGGAACAAAAGGGAGGAGATCTGTCTTTGTTGGCTTTCGTTTAATCTAATGAAATGTAATCTAATGAAGTCTCAAGCAAAACAAAGGGACCTGCTTTTGGCTAGCTCTGCAGGACCTCATGGTACTGGAGATGCACTGGGAAGAATTTCCATCCAAGGTAGGCAGAAACTGTGGCAGTGATTTGTGAGTGTGCCGCAGCAGCACTCCAAAGTGCACCGGCGTGATTACAGCAGGGTCACCTGTAAAATATTCCAAGTTTTATTTATAAGGACAAGCAGCACAGACCAAGCAGGACCTAACTTTCTGAGACATGCTTTTAAGAAAAATTCTTCCATTCCAGGGTGAAGAAAAATCCTGCCCAGTCTGGAAAGATATCTGCCGCGATTGGATTTTGATCTCTTTATTCAGCTTTCAAACACCATCTCCTCCGAACAGCATAGATGGCCTGCTGCAGCTAGGATCAAAAGGCAATGTGCTTTGCTAACAAATATATTCTAGGATTTGTGTTTGGATTTTTTTTTCCTAAATTTTTGAAACCAAAGTGCAAAAACCCTCCGTGCAGTACTGCGGGAAAAAAAAGGGTGCTATATTCTAATCTGCTGCTGAAAAGATATGTTTTCCTAGCTTTCCTTAGGGTTGACTTATTTATGATATTACACATTCAACTGTGGCCCTGAAGGATGATTTCTGCCTTCCCCTCTCACCTTCCCCTCAACAACAGTCCTTTTTGAATTATGTAAAACCTTGTTTTCAAAAATAACTTCCTTGGGTGGGTCCTGAGCCTTTTCAGAGATGAGTTAGTGAAGAATGGAGAAAATGCGCTTACAATGGAGGTTCATCAAAAACACTGATGGGAAGCCAGTAGCTGGTTTGTGAAGTCATTGAATGGCAATGACTGGAAAGGGCACAACTAGATATTCAGTTTTTAAAAGGATTTTACCTATCGTTCTAAGTGACCTATAAAGTAGGAGAAATCATTTAATCCATCACTGATGAATGGTGAATTTCGTAAGTGCTGTCATTGGTTTTGTCTGTAACAGTTCATGGATATTGCTGAAAATGATGAAATTTTATTTGTAAATAAAAAAAGGAGAGGAGTTCAGAATGCTGAAGGTCAGTTTACAACAGCTTGCTGCATAGGAAAGTGAGAATATTTTTCTTGAGCAACCCTGTGAACAAGGGCATTTGAATAGTCATTCATTAATACAGTGTAATTATTAGTTAAAGTTTAACAAGTCAGCCTATGTGTGCTGCTATGCTGTGTGACATTTCATAGCAACAGTGCTTGAAATATTTACTTATTGTTTCTTCACCATTAATAATGAAATACCTGAGATCCTGTTTGCATGTCACTTCTGTTAAAGCACACTAGTTTGTAGGTTAAAACGGGCCATGTTTTCTGTTGTGAGCTACCAGAGATTCAGCTAGTTTTATATGGAGCAGCTTACACTAATGTCGGAGTGAAACTTAGGTAGTTATGAATTTGTTTATGGTTTCTTTACTGAAAGTTCCTTATGATTTATTTTATAAGCTCATTGCTTGTTTTTTCCTAATCCAAAGGGCTGCACCAGAGAATAGTCACTCAAATAGAAAGGGTTGCTCACCAAGAGTTGTGTTCTTTGCTGAGCATATGCCTCAGAAGGTACTGCAATATGTGATCACGTTTCTAAATACAGGTATTAAAGTATTAGGTATCAAAATAGAAGTAGCCTAATTTACAGTCATAAGGGCTTTGCAGCTTCACTGAGGTGAGCAGTTAAACCCTGATATCACTGAGATTTCTAGTGAAAGTCTCAAGCTTTCAACAGTTAGGTTGAAGAGGAAACTATGGTTGGCATAAATCAATTTGATTAGCAATACAATGAAAGTAACAGCTCCAGTGTGTAGGCACATATCCCTCTTCTACCCTAGGTGGCAAAGAGGAGGGAGCAGAACCCGAAAACAACCTCATCAGATGCAACAACATCCCCTTAGTGTGAGGCTATAGCACCATCTACGGGCAATACTGCTGTCCAAACCACTTGTCCCTATTTCCCCTTTTCTCCAGCGCTTACAGTTCTGCACAGCAACTCCCCGTCCCCTGCCCCTTGCTCCATAACCACGCCGCTCTCCAGTGCAGCTGGACATGGTGTGCTGCCTCCTCACGCCAGCCCTGCTGCCCGAGAGGCAAGGTCCGTCTCTCTTCCCACTCTGCAGGTTCCTCGCCACGTTTGAGATGCTTTCCTCAAAAGTGGCTGTGTCCACCCGCCCGCCTGCACTTCGCTTGGGTATGCTTTGTTCTTCAGCGCGGACCTGCTGGTTAGGGCAGGACCACTCCCCTTGAGAGGGAGAGAAATGGCCTGTTCCTCCTGGCGAAGCTCCCTAGAGCTCTCACAGCACGGGAGCTGGGGAGAGGGACAGGTCCCCCATCTCTCCGCTCCGCAGCCGCCTGGGTTTGCGCCCGGGATTGTGACAGGAGTGAGGGGACCCTCCATCCACCTCAGGTGTCACCTCAGGTGTCCCCATTGTCACCGCGGGGCGGGCACAAGCTGGCGCACGGGCTGGAAAGCTGAGAAGACACAGAAACTGCCTTTTGGTTGGTTGGTTTAT
>NW_008622724.1:0-4982 GCF_000691845.1 Merops nubicus | reverse complement strand
CTGGAGATTCCTTCTGCATTTCTCAGCGCGGGAGCTCTGGAGCCCGGTCCCAGGCACGGCAGGTGACCTCTGCTTTAACATGAACATCTAGTAAGATATTTCTCGTCTTTTGCAGATGTGAATCTAAAAGTGCCTGTACAGGGATTCAGCAGCTCTGTTCCTTAGGAAATAATCTCTGGTTAGTAACATACCAGGTTAGACTGCTCCTGGAAACTAGCTGATAAAACCACTCCTACCTAGTAAGCTTTTCACATCTGCTTGCTCTGAATGGACTGGGTGCATCTTTCTAGGTGTCTTTCTTGGGTGGGGAAGGGGAGGGGAGGCTTTACAGTCTAAGTAGTTGACTAGAAACCACAATGTAAGAAAACAGGGGTGGCTTAGCAGGTCTTCTTCATAACCTAGGGAACTCATCTCTGGTATCTCGAGTGCATTTTGTTGCAGTAATTACTGCTTCTAACATCAGAATACAGGTAAGATCATCCAGCTTCTGTTTTTCTCCTAGGGACATGATGTCTTCTGGAAATGACTGTAAGCCACAAACATTGACCAAACCTGCATTTAGTGAAAAAGAGGTGACTGAATTGGTTGACAGGGTGTATGGATTAAAGGTGTTTTGGATCCGGCCGCTCCCCAGCTACGATGATCAGAATTTCCACGTGCATGTCTCAGGAAGCAAAGGTGCAGCTGAAAGTGCTGATGAGTATGTCCTCAAAATCACCAATTCAGAGGACAGCCAGAAGCCTGACCTCATTGAAGCACAGACGCAGGCCATGATGTTTCTCAGTGCTGAAGGCTTTCCTTCAGCTACACCTTATCTTACTAAAGATGGTAACATAATGTCTCTGGAGTCAGGAGGTGAGCAGTTGCATTTTCATTGCCATACTATCACCCTTAGTAGCTTGCTATATGGCATACAATATATATGGTAAAGTGAAGTTTCAAGCTTATTTTGAAATGTTAAGGCATATGTTATCAGGTGACCTGTATGACCAGCAATAATAGTCCAAACTTAAAATACCAGAATTGAAGCAAGTGAGTAATAATTAACTATGAAAACACTTTGACTGTAACTTCAACATTTTCTTCAATTCATTATACTGATCTGACCTCTCCATGCACAAGACAAGAAAACCCAAAAATTCATTGACTAAAGGATGTCACGAATTATTTGCCTACAGAATAGTGTAAAGTACACTTCTAACCCATCTGATGCCAGAACACATTGTTGTAACAGCACTTGAAAGAGAAACTGCATTGACATTTTGCTTAAGTTTCTGCTGTAACTTCCACACAAAAGCTGGGATTCATGAAACCTCCTGTTCTATTGCAAAACTGTAAGTGGCTGCCTACTGGCACTGGAGGAAAGCTGCTGTAGGCAGAGTCAGTGCCAAGCACAAGGACTAGAAGTCCAGTACAGAGTGCAAGTGTGTTAAGGTTTGTACATCATTGTACAATATACTGGTAAATCTTTGAAATCTGGGTGTTTTTTTGTTTTCTTAGTGTTTCTGGTTTTGTTTTTAGCTACATCTGACTCCTACACAGCAATAAACCTGTTTCGCCTCTTGCTCTAACTGATACTGAGTAGCATGTACTCAAATGACTGACTGCATCTCGCTTTCCTTGTTAGGTACTGGACCTGGGAACAAAAAGTACATGGTCAGACTGCTGACTTATTTGCCAGGTACACCTTTAGCAAAAATTGCTACAAATACGCAGATTTTCTATCAGATTGGTAAACTAGCTGCCAGTTTGGATAAAGCTTTCTCGGAGGTGAGTTTTCGTTGCTCTAGCCTTGCAGACTTCTTTCTCAATTAATTAATCCTCTGTATTTCTTCTTGTGCTTAGTTTCCTTTTTTGATGGGCAGTGCTGAAGCTGGTGAATGCAAGAATTGGTTCAAGTCATCTTCCAGGTGCCAGCCTCCAAGCTGGCTGGTTACTAAAGCATTTCCCAAAGTAACATGACCAGGTGCTGCTTACACTGCATGGTGTTGGTGATCTTTTTCCAAGGCTTTTTTGTACTATCATCAGGGGATAAGCATTTCTTTTTACTTACACAAAACTCACATGCTAGTTTTTCAGACCTGGTAAACCAAGAGAGTGAACCCTAGGGTGCCCAAATTCAGAAGCATGTAAAGCTTGTTTTTAGTGTTTTTGTATAGTGCTCATCAGGCACAGGTGTCTGATCTATTATTTTAAGTTCATCTTGGCTTGCTTTTCTTCTCCTGCTCATTAGAACTGTGACTATTTAACACTGGTAGCAGTTAGTTCGTTCTCTGCAATGGCTGCTGTGCCAATGAACAGAGGTTTGTGATACTTCTCTCAGTTGTACTGTATCCAGTCAAATAATCTTAATACAAAGTAAGTTCTTTTTTTATTCTGTAATTATATAGAATAATAAAGCTAATGAATCAGCCTAGTTTGATACATCAAAGAACTCTTGCATTATTTATTGCCTTCCACTGACCTTTCCATCTCGTGTTCTGGCTGCTGGCTTCAGACAGTTATGAAATGGGAATTGCCCGCTTTACTAACCACATTCTTAAGTTACAGGAGCATTTTTTAGTTGGGAAAGATAATGTACTGATGCCTTCTAACACTCTGGTCATGCTCTTACAATGCAATAAAAACAATTTATGTAGACCAGCTAGTCTCACAGATATGCCTGTGACTTGTCATGCCAAGGAAATAGTTGATGAGAAAGCAAATTTTTGTGCAAAAGGCTCTCTGTGTTCTCAGTGTATGAATTATGTAGAAAATGACAGTCAGTAGTGTCAAAACTATAAAATATCACTGATGCTAAAGATAATACTTAAGGTATCCAGTTTTCTGAGGACAATTCAGGAGATACAAACTGTCTTTTCTACTCAATTAATCCGCTTTGTCAATTTGACAGCTATCTTTAAAAGCCTTAATTACAAGCATAAGTTTCTTTTTAAAAGCAAGCCAGCTACTCTTGTGGCAATTTTTTTTTTTTTTATTTGCCCTGTGCACTGGTAGATTCTGGCCCACAGGCCACCTTGTGTGCAGCAGAAGAGATGCTTTTCTTCCCTGAATGTCACTTTCCAAACCACCTTTTTCATTTTCTAGTGTGAGAGAGGTTAAAGACCTTGTTCATTTAAAATATTGCTTGGATGTACAAAGGCAGGTTTTCATAATAAGAAAGTTTAGTTCATTATCAACTACTTCTGCCCTCAGGACTTACCATGTATGAGCTGATCTTAAGGCTTGTCCCAGAAGCTGCCACCATTAAATGCACAGAGTGTGGCTGCTCCCAGCACGCTGGCAGGTTCTGTCTCCTACTCCAGCAGCTCTCTGTAGTGCCAGCTCTGCAATCCAGGCTCTGCCCATGTGGGACTCTGGCCTTGGCGAGGCCTCCAAGTCGCTATGTAATGTCAGAAAGACCAAGTACCAGTTTTAGAGAGATGAATGGCTTAAGATAATCTTTATACCTAAAATAATGAGGAAAAAACTGGGTTGTATGGCAATATTAAGACACTTGCCTTAATTGTTTTCCAGGTTATTCTTTTACTTGTTGATATAAAGCAAAAGTCAAAAGTCATGGTGCTTTTCAGTGAGTCTCATTAGGAACTTGTTAAAGTTAACAAGGGCTTCGAGTCAAAGTCTTTCATCATAAAACCAAGATTTTTACTTACTGTATCTTATGCTTTTTCCAAAGAAATTCCATCATCCATCAATACAAAGTCTGCATCGAGGTCAGTTCATTTGGAACCTGGCAAACGTTCCTCTTCTAGATCAGTATATTTATGCTTTGGGCCAGAACAAATATCGTGATCTTGTGGAACAAGTTATTGAGCAGTTTAAAGGCAAAGTAATACCCAAGCTAAGCAGTTTTCGAGCCTGTGAGTATTTTATTCTCATTGTAATTATGTTCATCTGAGACACTGAAACTTCTTGCAGGAGGATATGTCTGGAGTAGGCAAAAAAACCCCAAAAAAGTCAGTCCCCTTTATCCCTAGCTAGACATGTGCAAATGCTGTGATGAGTGACCACAGCACAGAATAAGCCAGCAGGTATGTGCTGTCTCCAGTCAGGTTCAGTTCCTCATCTTTCCAATGAGATTGTTTCCAGTCAAGGTGGTGATTTTCATGCTGTTGTATCAGCTTAAGAATAGATGGAGTACACTATTTCCTGTCATAAATGCCCAAATAACTATTTAATCCTTTTTTTTTTTTTAAATTCAGCTCATATTGGTGTTAACTTGATAATTTGATTACGTGAAAATTACCATTTTGTCTTGGGAAGACATGTAGTATATCCCAGGTAGTACCAGACAAGGATAAGATCTCGTAACACTCCCTTTATCGGTTGCTGTCTGGCCACTTGTTAGTGGAGTGGAGGTTCCCAGGAAGCAACAAGGCTGTGAAAGGCAACACTTGATGTGGGGGGGAGGGGGTGGGGTTTTGCAGCTGAGTGTTAGTTTGAGCATGGATGTGGCTTTTCAAAGCTGTTTTAGTAAGAAATGGGGGGGAAGGGGGAAGCTAGATGCTGCTGCTCAGTAGTTATTGAATACTGCTGCTTTTTCTTCTGTGTTTAGGTATCAATCATGGAGATCTTAATGACCACAACATTCTAGTGGACTGCTCTTCTGCTTCCCTGGAAAATCCTCAGTACCGAGTGTCCGGTATCCTGGATTTTAGTGACATGAGTTACGGGTATTATGTATTTGAAGTTGCGATAGCTATTATGTACATGATGGTTGAGAGCTCAGATCCTCTGAGTGTTGGAGGGCATGTTTTGGCAGGGTTTGAAAGCGTCCTGCCGCTCACAGAGGAGGAGAGAGGTGCCCTCTTTCTCTTGGTGAGCGGGAGGTTTTCTCAGTCCCTTGTCATCGCGGCTCACACAGCGCTGCTCTACCCCGAGAACCGGGAGTACCTCATGATCACAGCCAAAACGGGGTGGAGACACTTGATGAAAATGTTCGAGGCGGGCCAAGAAGCGGTAGAGAGGACCTGGTTTGAGAC
>NW_008622723.1:79699-125979 GCF_000691845.1 Merops nubicus | reverse complement strand
ACTGCCATGAGGTGCCTCTGCACCGTGTCTCCTTGGTGCTCGTGCTGAGGGGCCTGTGCCTGCCACCAGGGTGGGTCTCCAATGGGGTGCTGCCAGGAGGGTTCTGAACTGAGTCCTCTGACTATTTCTGTATTTCTATCTTTGTGTTGCAGTTCTGCCCTGTCGCTGAATCAGAGAGAGCAGAGGGTGATTTGTGGTCTGGTTGGACTAAAGACCCAAGAGAACACAGCTTGATGGGTACACGTGGGTCAAAATCCTGCAGTCAGCTCGGCCAGGGTGGTGGCGAGCAGCTGCACTAAGCTTTGGCAGGACTAAGGATAGGGGAGTTTTTGCCCAGCTCGAAGGATTTCTGTCTAGAGCTGCTATTGTTTTGAATTCTGTGTGCAGGATCCAAGAGCAAGCTGTTTTCATACGGATTAATGCAGGTTTTGCCATCAGTAACAACAGCAGAACTTGCCAGGCACCAGGACTGGGCTTTCCAGCACTGCTCTGGCTCTCACACAGCTGATGGGCACTGCGTGCACGCCTGGATTGTACTGCACCAAAAACTCTGCATCTTTCCTTCAGCCTTATTGTTTTGTAACAAGGGTCACACTAATTACTCTGTCATTCCTACTTTGATTACCTGTGGACTCTGTCACAGTCTCTATGATCCCCATATGAATTAAATATCCTAGATCTTTTTCTTTTCAGCAATCCAGTATATGAAAGGCTGAGTATCTCTTAATTGGGGCATAGGTTCTCTAGAGGTTTTGCTGGTTTTGCTCAACATGAAAAGTGATGATAACTGTTACCTTGGTGATACAGGAAGCATTTCAGTGTATATTAGCTCATTGTGACTTTAAGCCAAAGAACTATTTTATAATTATGTGATTATCAGTTTGGGCAGGGTGAAGTTTCAACTCTTAGGCTTCAAGATTTTAGTGATGCCAGTGGGAATTAGGCATTCAAATCCCACCAAAAGCTAACTCCCTTGGCACTAGCCACGTCAGTAAGCCATGCTGTAACCCCAAGGCAGGTTAGAATCCCAGTTCTACAGCTACTTGGAGGATGTTTTGCAGCACTGTTGCTTTAATGCAGCTGATCAAACAGCACAAAGGGTGAGATGCAGCTGATGTGGTTGTTTATTTGTGTACAAAGAGGCACTGGTTGATCTGCTGCCCTCTCCAAGCACAGACCAGGCTCGGTGCCTTACCACTGCCCCCAGCAGATCAGTTGCAGCAAGGGTGAAGTTGGCAAGACAACTGGAATGCCCAAATTAGCCCAGTCTAAAATCTGTTCCCACGTGGCTGCTGGTGTGAGGCAAGAGAAGAGGTGTAAAACAACAATGGATACATTTATAAATACACTAAAATTCTAAGAACCTAATTCAGTGACGATTTAACCCAGTCCATAAGCACTGTCTACTTTTGTTTCAGTATCCTTCTGTTAAGAACATGTGAGATCAATTTGAAAAGTTTTTTTTTGTTTGTTTTATTTTGTGTGCCACAAAAAAGCTGTTTTTGAACATCCCCCTTCTCAAATCAATTGTAACTGTATTGCAGAACAGTGTTTGCAAACAGTTCATTAATTATGTGTCCAGCTATATTTTACCTTCTGATTTTTCAGCGTGCCTTGCAATAAATAAGCAGTGTAAACACTTTTGCTTTCTTTGTTTTGGACAGTTAGCCATAAAAGGTACATCCAGCCACAACAACCATGCTGAGTGTCCCACAACTGCACATGGTGGGAACAGTAAGTTACAAAACGAGTCCTAAGCAGTAACACATAGTGTCATAAGGTGTTGATGTGTACTGGACTGGAGTAACTTACTTGCTGCTGCAGCCACTGGAGCAGTGAAGGTCATC
Source organism: Merops nubicus (assembly GCF_000691845.1). Taxonomy (NCBI): domain Eukaryota; kingdom Metazoa; phylum Chordata; class Aves; order Coraciiformes; family Meropidae; genus Merops; species Merops nubicus. Next base: position 124,132 of record NW_008622723.1, on the reverse strand, counting down.
AGGATGTGGGAGGTGATGAGTCCAGCCAGAGGCCTGATCCAAGAGCATCCCAAGAGTTCTACAGCAGGAGCAATGACCCTTGCTTTGTTTCTGCAGGTAGGAAGCTTTGTGCTGAAGCCAGAAGGGACTGTGCTGATCTACTATTGCTGGAGAAAAAAAATGTAACTGCATTGAACTGCTCCGAGTTACTGAGCAACAGTAGAATGCAGTCCAGGTGGTGTGGTGTTAGAGGAGACAGAAGAAGGTTGAAAGGTCAACAGAAAACTTCTATCCAGCTAAAAACCATTCAGGGTTTTCCGTCTATCTCAGTTAACATTCCCTTGCTTATGATTTTGTACTGTTTCAAACACCTCTTTCAGTGTATAAGGCACAGCTTTAGTTGAGGACAATGATCTCTTCTGAAACCAAAGGAGGTGACACGTTTTTTGCTGTGGCTTTCAGGTAGTGACCTTTTGCTCAATAACACCACAAGATTCACATATACTCTTTCATCTTCTACTTATTATGGACCACATTTAAAAGCCCCCTTTCGATTCAAAGACTGATAAAGCATCAGAAATAGGCAGAAGCTGGAGGTGGGTCGGTGAAAGCAAGCTGCTGTGGCTTCTACTCAAATGGTGCCTGCAAGTGTTCCCCCAGCTTCCCCTGTTCTCAGATACAGTAAAAGGCTCTTCTCAGGGATACTCTGTCTTTACCTGTCTCTGTCACTTCAGATAACTTCCTAGAAGATCTAAAAAACAACTCCCAGGAATTTCAGAAAGCCAACAGGCTCTAGTTTTGTGCTGAAAAAGAATTTTCTGGGCAAAGAGGCAATAATGCCATAGTGCTATGGTCCAAATTTCCTGCACGATTCCATCCTTCTATTCTTTTTTTCTGCACTGAACTCACAGCCAGAATTATTATGTATTTATTTGTTTCATCTGCTGGGCCCTTCTGCACTCTCTGGGGGCATCTGGCAGCACAAGAAAGCACATCCCCACTTCTTTGCCTTGCATAACTGCAGATTGTGAGAGCTCAGTGAAAAAGAAAACAGCATGTTACAAACCTTAAATCCTGCTGCTGGGAACACAGTGTGCTAAACCAGTAAGCCTTGTCACTGATGCCTGCAGTTTCTGCTACAAAAGGGCTTCAGAGCAGTGCAAGCTTTTTGGGGCAGCCTGGCCCAGAGCAGTTTGGGCTTGCAGGGCTTTAAATTTAAACCCTGCCTTTGCAGCAATGCCTCCACTGGAGTCAAGCACAGGGAGCACTATGGCAGCAGTAGCTGTGACTGGCCACGGCAGCAGTGACAGATCTGCAGGTCTGTGGCAGCCCACGGGGTCCTTGCCCACCCAGAGCTGCTCAGCCTGTTTCTGTGTTGTTCACAGTGCTCCCTTTTTGTGGCTGGCTGTTCTGTACAAGCTGAACTGGTGGTGGGGGGTGGGGAAGGTGGCCAGGCAAAGAAACCAAGTGCAACAAAAAAACATTAGAGCTCCTGCATGGTCCAGCTTGGGGAGTGACCCAGCTTTGGCTGAGTGCAACTCTTGGTAATGAAAAATGGAGCTTTAGAAGGCAATTTATTCTGTTTACTTAGAGCAACGTGGGTTTCTTGTATTTGGCTCAGGCTATTCCATCCCTTTGGAAGATCTCAAGGTCATTTTGTAGTCCTCCATTCCGGCTGTATTGCATCAGGAAGGTCTACGCCCAGACAAAAGGTAAAAGCCCATACATCCTTTATTTGAGCATTTCACAAATAAATTACAAGTTTCTTTGCAACCACGTCATAAATCAAGACGTTTATTTACACCTCAGAAACAGCAAGCAGTTCAGCAACTAGGGCCCAAAGGAACGATTAACTGGAAAAGTAGCTGAATTAAGTAACTTTAAAATCAAACAGAGCGTTTTCCTCCTTGCTTGAACTTACTTTAAAAAAGAAAAATAATAAAAAAATATCTTGGTGATAACTTAGAGCTTATGGAGCACATATGCTTTTGCAGGAGGAGTCTGTCTGAAATGGCAATAACACCACAGCTTGTTTGTCCTGGGTTTCAGAGTCCACCAGACATGCTCTTACTCTGCAGTGCCAGGCAGGGGTGGGGGGTGCACACACAGTGTCTGTCTTTACATTCATTTGAACCCCAAGCCATCGGATACTGTCATTTGCTGATGCAGAGGAGTGTAATGTTTAATGGGTGGATGAAACAATCCCAAATTGCCTGCTGAAAGCACAGGAATGCAGAATGCTGGCTATAAACCCTTCCCTTTCCACTACTGGTGACCTGCTGAGAGATGGACAACTAAAAATGAGGCTGTAGACAATAATGCATGTCTTCAAATGGTGTGCTCGTGTTAAAAGGGGACAGCCAAAGGCAGCATAAGTACAACACGAGAGCTGGGCTAAGCCTGGGGGTTTGTGTGTGGTTTTTCTGCCTTTTTTTTTCTTGTCTTTAAGTCAGACTGGTTTGGCAAACATAACCCATTCCTTAACTCCTGTATTCATAATTCACGGAATTCAACTGCTTATTCCAGGTCCCCATGTTGTGTTAGTCTCCCTCCACCTGCATAAATTATATATATATATTTATATGTGTATGTGTATATCTCTATATATCTACATATATACACACACATAGCAATTGTGCAACTAGTAGCTGTCCACTGAGAGCGTGAGTGTTTCCATTGCATCTGGGCAGATATAAATCAACCAGCGTGTCGTGACGTGGGGCAAGACAACAGCAGAGGCAAGGAGTTCTGTGTGTTCCATAGCAAAATAGCTACATCTGCTTTAAATAAAATAGTTATAATGATAATCACTAACGTCCTTTGCATGTTAATTCTAAAGATTATGGATCGCAGAGTTAATTGAAAGAAAATAAGTGTTATTTTCATGATCTTTTTGTTAGCATTGGGCAGTGTATCTCTTCAGACAGAGTTTCTAGAGATGCAATAAAGGGAAGATAGGATCAGTGTTTTGCCTTAGAATTAATATTCTCAAGCTGATGTGATTTTAATATAGTTTATATATTTTTTTAATTAAATAAGACATTATTAAACCAAATCAGAAAGAAACAGCCTTTAGACAAGCAGTGGTATAAAATTATTTTTTGTACAAATTTCTGCTAGTTTCAAGTGGTTAAGTGTATCAGTAGCAATGGAGAAGAAAACTGGCAGCTTAATCAGTATTTCAGACAGGAGGTCTTTGCAAAGGAAAGACCAGTGGTGTAAAAGTTGTTAATATAACATATGTATGTCTTTCTTTTTGCAGTGCTAAAACGTTTAAGCTAGGACCCTACAGACTGATTGTATATCCATAATTTAATAAATGAGGTTTGTATTATAGTGATCTCTAACTTAAATGACTACACGAGAGACCAGGATGAATTATTTGACTAGAGGCCACAGCCATTGCAGGCTAAACCAAATTATGCTGGGGGCCTTTGAGACCATTGAAGTCGTCACTGAAGCAAGTGAGTCACTTGGGGGGGCATCTAAGCTGTAGGTGTCTCTGTATGTCACAGAAGACAGACTTCTTTTGATAATACATAAGCACTCAACAATCCTGTGACAACTATTGCCACTTTACTGTTCACAGCAGACCAGTAAAAGCAACACGTGGGGAGGTTTAGGTGAAAAACTTCAGCTAAATATGATTAACCAAATCACAAACAATTGGAGTATAGAGCTGGTCTCTGATTTACACCAGTGTAAACGTGATGAGAACAGGGCTCAGGAAGTGTATTAGCCAGTGTGCCATTCTTACCTAATTTTGCATGATACCCAGTAGGAAATGCAGCTTGTTTCCCCTTTGTTTTAATCTCCAGACCTACAGTCACTGAACAATGTGTATTAATAACTGCACACAGGCATGTTGTAAAAGCACATACATGAGGTGTACTGGCAAGGGGTCAGCCAGCAAGTGCACCACAAATGAGACCTTTGTCTTGCTAATAAACTCCCCTTACTGATTGTTTTAGTGAATTTGTGTTTTAACAGCAGACACTCTTTTCAAATGAAATAACTCTTGCACAAGGACTTTTGTGGGCATTACAAAGTGGAAATTAGCACGTTCACTGCCTTTCTGACTCTAGGCAGCACTCTGTATCTAAAACACAGACTGAACTAAACCTTGTAGTGGCCAAAAGAGCTAGGTAGAAAGAAGTGCTACGTTATAAAAACAGCGAGCTTGGCTGAGCAAACATTAAATGTAATTAAATATTTTAAAAATTACAACCAATTTTATAACTTCTCCACTTTTGCATGATACTGTAGAAAAACTAATAAATTACTGTTGCTCCTTTGTTTCAGGAAATAGGCATAGTTTTTTTGAGCCAGAACTGACAATCTTATTCAGGTAGGAAAACTCACATTCTAATATGGTTCCTCACTTGTGTAACACTACAAAAAGAAGTGCCACAGTCCCTTGTAAAATGGGATTTGTTCTCGGGTACACAGAGGGAGAAACATTAACATGGCAGCTTCATCTTCTCTTTGCATGCTTAGTTAGTCCAGTGATTGGCTCCATCTGAGGCCTAGAGACACACAGTAGAGGCTGGGAGGCTTTAATCTAAGTGCAGAAATAAAGTGATAATGGTGAACGAAGGCTTTGATGCATCTTGTTTCAGAGTTTCAGCCATGATACTGACCTCTCTACCTGTCACAAGGTCGTAGTGTTAGCCAAGAAGAAAGATCTCTTGTCCTTGGGCACACAGTGGTAGAAAGAGTCTTCTCATTGTTAGTGTAATTCCAGGCAGAAGAGTTTTTTTCTTTGTTCCTCCTTTTGGATGCCCTTGGAATGATCCACCAAATGCTAAGTGAGCCTTGATTTAAAGTAGAAAAGGGTAGCTTTGCCTGGTACTTGACAGAAATGACACTAATGTCAACAGGGTGTCTTTCCAGAAGTGGGTTTTGCTGGATGGAGAGAGAAAGATGAAGAAACCAGGTATCTGCGGGGGAAGATATTATTTCTTGTATTCAAGGTAGAGGTTTTGTTGATAAAAGTATAGAGTACTCTTTATCTTTGGGTGCATTTTGATGCATTCATTAAATTCACATGTTAAAAATCCAGTGATGTTCTGAATTTGTTGACTTTTTTCCTTTTGAAGCAAAATCACTTGCAAGTTATGGGTTTTTTTAAAAGGCTTGATTGTTGATGCTCAAGCAGCCGTACATGATGATGACAAGGCTTGGGCAAAGAGAAGTAGGAGCATGCCCATGTTAATGTTTGAGATCAGGCACTTTTCCCACTGAAATGCTTGCAGCTGCCTACAGCCAAGTCCTGCAGCCCTTGCTCAGCAGAAACTCCAACTAATATCTCCAAGTGCCCCCTTGGTCAATGGAACACCTAGAGTATGAGAAGCCTTGTGAGAAGCAAGGTCAGCAAGGGGTTTTACTTGGTCAGGACTGCAGGAGTTAAGCTGGAAGAGAAAAATAGGTTTGTATCTGAAGGCAGCCTGTATCTTATAAAGAAATCTGCAATGTTAGGGAAGCTCACAACACAAACTAATTTCTCCTCTGTTGCTGTTGTTATTAGTCCTTTTGATTAAAAAAGAAAAAAAATCAGACCGGTTTCATATTTGGTACAATACAGGAAGTCAGAGAAAAGCTATTGTACAGCAATTTTTAACCACCAACACACATTTAATATCTAGTGTAGCATTATGGAAAACTAAATGTATGTCTGGACTTTTTAATGCTTCCAAAAAGCTTTACTATTAAAACATAGACGTGGTGTGGAAGATATGCTCATAATCTCACTGTAGGAAAGACAACGTACAGTATGACTCAGAAGTACTGTAAAAATGCTAACTAAAGAATGCAGCTGCAAAGTTCTATTGCATAAGGAAGCTTTCTTGTTTCAACTTTAAATAAGCAAGTTTATTAAAATATTCTAAGACACTTACCTTACCCTAGTTACTGGCAAGCTCTAATAAAAGCCACAGTCTGTCACTAGTATACTTTTCGTGTTAATTTTATAAAAATTTGGTGTGAGCTTTGATGGAGCATTTACAATTTATTAACAAGGTGATCATCTTGATACAGTTAGAAGGGTTTTTTTTAGCCTTACATGCTCACAGAATAAAAAAGGATTCATATTCATATATAACGAACACCCTTTCTTTCCATGTCTGCAGACAAGTGTGGTAAATTTACACACACAAAAAAATGCTCTTGGTACTCTTAACTGGAAACTGTGTGTACGTGTGTATGTATGTATATATATATATATTCAAAACTATATATCTGTGATTATATTTATAGAGCAGGGCACCTGTTTTCCTCCTCGCGCTTGCGTGCGTAGCGTCGGCTGCGCAGGGGCTGAGAGAGGGACCAGTGCTTCCCAGAAATACTTTGCTTTTGCTGTTCCAATCAGCTCCTCATAGGCAGACATCCACCTGCTTAACTGTGTCTGCAGAGCAGATGAAAGGCTTAAATTTCAAGTGCCCCAGCCAATAGTAATCTGCAGGGACATGGGGGAAGCTGCCAACAGCCCCTCGGACACCAGGCGCAGCGCTCCCCTTGCTGCCACCATCCGAGCTCGGCAGAACCCCCCAATTCCATTGGGCCCTAAGGAGAGCAGCTGGGGTCAGACACAAGGCAGGAGGTGGGTTCCTCCTTCACTGAACCTGAGGTGCAAGCCACTGCAGAGCCCTGGGCCTGTGTTACTCGTGCCAACAACGTGGCTGCTGTAGCGGTGCATTTGCAACAGGCTCTCTCCTCCCGGCCACACTGGAAACAGCAAGTACAGCAGGTTTAGCCATGGGAGAATAGTTACAATTCATCTGTGGCTCTGTTGTTTTGCTTTGTCTCTTGCACGCTTCAGATGAACATTGTATAAAAGCTAAACCTGTCCTATAGCTCTTCTCTCTATATAAATATATATATATACATACACTCATACATATACAAATACTAACCCACAGACAAAATATTTTCTGAACAGTTGAATAGCAACAAGTCAACAGATATTAAAAAAATGGAGTCAATCTGTTTTCTGCTCCCCCAAGGTCCGGTTTAGATGTCATGGTCTTTTAACATTCAGAGAAAATTCTCATAAACCTTGCGTCTTGCAAGAGGAATCCGTTCATAAACGGCAGTTAGGGCAGAGGCTGTCAAACACCAGTGGAGAGTTGGACAGATTAAGTGAGGCTGCAAATTAAACTGAATCTGGAGCAACTGAGGCCTAGTAGTGAAGAACAGTAACTGTAAACTGCAATCTTCAGATCTGACGGTTTCCTTTTTCTCGTTGCCATGGCAACTCGGTAGGACAGCTTCAGGTGTCAGGAGTTCTTACAGACCTAAACGATAGGAAATGGGTGTGATTATTACTACACTCATCACTGTATCTTTCCACTTGTTCGTTTTTGCCCCAATCAAATTACTGATTGAGTGCATCAGCGTTTGTCAGTAATTAAATACAAATTATCCAGGTTCAGAAGCAATTATTTGCGAAGACAGAAAACTCCAAGAGGAAACCCCAAAATGTCCCCTGGGGTATTCAGAGACCTTTGTAGTGCAGTTCAGGCAGATGTACTGCAGAGGTCTGAGCATAGATCTCAAGCCAGGGCCTGATTCTCCCCATTTGACACCTTGATCATTTATGTTAGTGCAAGAGTGTACGGAAAGTGCCAGAGAGTCACTCCCCGTGTGCACACACACTGACAACCACAGAGCAAACAAACAGTAGCTTTTTAAAAAATAACACATTTATAGTGCCCTATAGATTGTGAACGTACCAGGGACTCAAAGAGCTGGCACATCATATTAATGGTGCTACAGAGTTATAAATCTTATGTGGGCTAACTAATTTTTTCTAAATAAAGTGAAGGTATCATCACAGCTTGAAGTATTTTACCTATTTTAGATTGGCACTCATAATAAAAAAGTAATAAGTTAAGAAAACCAGAGATTTGGAATAAATGTAAGGTTAGACATAGCTAACAGGTCACTTTCCTCCAATTTCACTTAGACAACAGTAGATCACAAATATTTGGCTTTGCAGTAAAAAACACATCAGGATAGTAAGAATAATACTAGCAAAATAGCTAAATTTGATCTGTCTCCTCTCACAAATACAGCCTAGTACACTCAGGAAATGATTCTCTAACATCCATGGCATTTGTACACTTCAGTGATGCAATACTGATAGTTTGGTCACAACACATGCAGCATAAACAGTAACATTATGGTCATTATTAGACTCTGGGTTGTGCTCTTTGACTCATTTTTAATTATCTGCTTTTCTTTGTGGGCAAATCAAGTTTCCTATAATTATCAATGAGGCTATTTTACTTGATCTGTTTCTGCCTTGTTATTATTTGAATTGACTCCAGTATGCAACTCTTCCAGCTAGAGACCTGTCCAAATGGACTACCCAGCAAGGCAGGCCCCTGAACAGCAGCGAGCAGCTTGTCCTTTCCCCTGCAGCACGACCTCTGTTCTGCTAAACAAAGGTGAGTACAGGAACTGAGGCAAGCATACGAACCCATAGAGGGACTGATGGGTGCATGGGGCTCACTGAAGTGAGAAGAGTCACTTCTCTGATAAGATACAGTCTGAAATCAATTGGCATGTGGATTTTTAGCATGTTGTCTTAATAAAAGGTCTAGCCACAGTATTAGTATCTAGACTTAAATAAAGGAAATTTGAGATCATAACTAGGAAACTTTGGATATATTTGGATCAGAGATTCCAACTAGGAGGAAATTCTCACAAACATCTTGATCTCCTGGGGCAGTGGAAAGCGGGAGTTCAGGATCCTGATCTCACAGACCATCTGAAAAGTAGCATTTCCAGATCACAATGAAGTTTGGTGTCATTAAAGGGCATTTGTTCAATCCTGACTCAAAGGCAATAACACCAGCTCTTGACTTGGCAAAGCTACTCTGAATCTTCAGGAGATCCCTGGAGGTCTTCCTCCTAAGGACAGGCACTTGTGTGTGATGAATGAACAGCAGCTGTAGCACTGAATTTCTGAGCAATCACTAGGCTGAAACTTCACCAGAGGAATCTGTCAGCACAGAATTTATACATATCACACAAACTCAAGCGGCTAGTGACTACTTCAACAGCTTGTAAACAAAGGGCAATATATGATGATTAATGTGCAGACCTGAAGAAAAGCTTGTATATTTTACATAATATTGACACATGTAATGAATGTTACTAGTTCTGAGCAAACTATATATTAATTCTTGTTAGCTCAGCTTTAATTATGGATGTACTTTATCTTATGCCTGTGTTTTATCTCCCGAAGGCAAGCTTCTCCCTCTCACAATATAAGCATGCTTCTGATTCTGCCTGTTACCCTGCCTGCCTCTTCATCTCCCTTTCATCTCAAATCAGTCCCTGTCTAGACTTTCTTTCTACTGAAATTGCTTCTCAGCTTCATCCTTTCTGACCTATCAGTTGCCTTGAACCCATTTAATCACATGCCTGGAAGTCTGGTACTTCCCTTGGCTCCTGTGACTTCTTCTGTCAGTTTACCATGATTTCTCTAATCACTTTTCCAGTGTGTCCTCCTGTCTCATTCCCGCTGTCTCAGGTTTCTGGGGAAAGTTTTTTCCCCACTTTAATTTCTTCCCCTTCCCTGTGACACCATACATGTTCAGCAATCACTTCAGTGCTGACAGTTCAGAGAGCTTACTCTCTCTGCCTGCTCTTCCATTTAGACTGAAATGTCGACCTCTGATACCTTTTCAGTGTTTAGCTGACAGCTCTGCACAGCTAAAACTGAGCTCTTAAATCTTTCCCTTATAGCAAACCCTTCTAGTTCTTCCTTCGATTGCTCAGGACAGCACTATCATCCTGCCTCTTATTCAAGCCTAAAACCAGAAACAAACTGAAGGTTTTTGTCATTGAATCTCCTTTCTAGGTCTGTACATGTGGGTTATGTCTTAATCTAGAAGAATCTTTTTCACACATCTTCCCAAAGGGCTTTTTCTAGCAATTCAGGGAACTAAATCTCTTACCCAGGCTCTCCTCAGTTAGCAGCTTTGCAGCATCTTTTTGCAGCCCTTGACAAATTCAAGCTACTGTACTCACATCCTGTCAGCCTTTTGCTGCACAGAGCGTTTTCCTAGGCTGCCACTTGGAGAAAGCTTCTGTTACTCTGACTCCTTCATGGTCTCTTCCCTACCACACATATTTTCCTGGATTATCCCTACGTGACTTGGTTCTTCTCTCATTCATAGCCCATGGTGGCACCTTTCATTAACATGTTTTAGAAGAAACCTGTTTGGAGTTTCTTCCAGGCTTTCCCCATGCAATAGAAGGAGCTTCCATAAACTGCTGTCTCCTTAACATTTGCTTTTGCTGACACAGCTACAAAAAATCTTGGCGTAGACAAAGAGTGACAAGACTACTAGGAATTCAGCTCAGCCCTTTTACCAGTCTTAACTGAAGCTGTGTTAAAGGCATTACCTTATTCCAAACATTGCTTGGAAATGGAGGACAACCAAGGTACTGTGCAGACAACTCAGTGATGAACGTAAGCAGCTCTGCTGAATCAACAGGACTGCTCTGTTGTAAAGACTTTGGGGATCTGACAAGTAACTGGCCCATATTTAAAATTTCTCTGGTCTCCCATCTGAATCACCAATGTCCATTATTGTTTTCTGTGTAGAAATTGCAGGGGTTTTTTTTTTGTTTGTTTGGTTTTGTTTTGTTTAATGGAGGACAACCAAGGTACTGTGCAGACATGTCAGTGATTAACTTAAGCAGCTCTGCTGAATCAACAGGACTGCTCTGTTGTAAAGATTTTGGGGATCTGACAAGCAACTGGCCCATATTTAAAATCTCTCTGGTCTCCCATCTGAATCACCAATGTTCATTATTGTTTTCTGTGTAAAAATTGCAGGTTTTTTTTATATGGGTGGGGTTATTATTATTATTGTTATTATTATTATTATTGTTTTTATTCTCCTGCTAAAGGAGGACTAAATGAAAGTTCCAGAAATATGCACACACTGCCCAGTTATTAGAGTCTGGTTCTTATTTGAGTCCCCTCTCTAAATAGCAAATCTACAGACTACTGACTTCTACTGTTTACCTACTGATCTCAGTGTGGTTGTGTTTGGAGGGGCTTTTTTTGCCCATTCTTGTGTATTTTATATCTTTCAGGATTTAAACCTTGCAGCTGGCAACAGCACATGAAATATGTTAGTATTTCAGGAATGCTGTGAACATAAAATGCACAAATAATGTGTGCAAAGAGCACATTTGCTGATCCATGCTAAATATCTCTTGTAGGGTAAGCCTGTGCCTGGCAGGTTTAGAACTGTACACTAATGATCATTATCCCTAGCAATTATTTTATTTTCATTGTATTGGCTGTTAAGAACAACATTCTCTCTACAGCTTGTCTCAGCACTCCAGAATTACTACACACCCCGTGTTGTTTCAAACATGATTTCTGCCAACCTACAAGAAGTACTTTGCTGCAGGCATGAAAGCCACAAGGGTGGTGTGGGCATTGCGGTCCTCACGTGGCCACCCCCCACCTTTCCCCAAAGGTACCCAGAGAATGCACATGCAGCATAAAGCTGGCATAGCTACATGCAGCTTCTTTCTCCAGAAATCACTCTCACTGAAGTCTCTAATGTGAGCTTCACCAATTTTATCTCACAGTTCTCCTCTACTTTACCTCTTCGACACTCCAGAGATCCATTCAGCCACATTCCTCTTAAGATAACAGTCAAATCGTTAGATAACAGTGAAAGAGGCAGGGTTATTTTTATGTGCTTGCTGTCTAATTATTACTATTATAGTTAATGGGTCTCAGATAAGGAAACAGCTCGTTATCACAAACAGATGGTGCCCATTGCATTAGTACTTTGGCACTGGAAGATGATGTTTGCTTGTGATGGTCAGGAAAGCTGACAAACAAACACTGTACACGTTTATCTGGAGGTAATACTATGGAGAACAATAATGCTGTAGGAACATAGGTCTAAGTGTGCAGTTTAGGGTTGGAAGATTTATGATGTAGAAACCAGAATGGAACAAAAATCTCTTTCTAATCCTACCAAAGTCTTTTGATGTCAGCTGTATTTGGAAGGTCAAAAGAGTTGTAGATATTGGTGGCAAACTCCACAGGACAGATCTGAACTGTCATCTAGTCGTGGGGGTTTGGATTCTGAGTTGGTTTGGAAAAGGAGCAAGCTACCTAAAAGAAGGTGCCTGTAATATTGACTTAATGACAATACATTCATCCTCTGCTTCCCATTTAGCATAGAGGAGAGAGTGAACGCAGCTGGATTTTGAAGTTCAACTCATGCATGCTCCATTTCTTTCAATTACCTTCTCATCAGAAATATTACATTAATCTTCACATAATTAAAGTCTACATTACATCATGGATTTTATCGAAACCTCAGCAATGTTAGAGAGGTAATGTGAAAATGGTAGAAGAGATCAGAACCATGTTTCTGATTAGGCAGCTAATCAACATGCAACTACTTCTTTCCTGGCTTTACCATCTATAAAAGGACATTAATTAGATACACAGTTATTATTTTAACCTTCACATAGAACTTACTTAGAAGAACATAAATGCTTTTCATGAGCATCACTGGTTGATTTTTCATGGGTAGCTTTCAACACCAAAAAATGTCACAGTGTTTGCACCATTTGCCTACAAACTGTAATATTTTACACTTTTGTGTAAAATAATCAGTTAGTAGCTATGCTCTTCTGTGAGCTCTTCAGTGGCCCAAAGCACTGTCTAGGCTTTGCTGCAAGTGCCAGAATCTAATGGTCACTGTTTTTTGACTACCCTGGTATTGTCTTCTCAAAGAGAGAAGAAAATCTTTTCACCACAGCTCTCACTGAATTTGAAAGACTGAAACTGCTCTCCCCAGGCAGATACTATGTGCCCTTATTCCTGCAACTAATAAAATTGGGGGTTAGTGCCAGGAATAACAGTAGGTATTAGTGGTATCTCTGATCATTAATACATTCTGGAAAAGTTTATAAGGAAGAGAGAGGTAAATGAGTTTATCCTGAAAATTTGTAGCTTATAACATCACATATGATTTGTTTTCCATTTACATGAGGAAATTACTTCAGAGTTCTTAATGATAGGAAATACAGTAGGCATTAGTGCTGTGTTTGTGAAAGGAGTGTCTCCTAATTCTACTCAAAGCTCCAGTAGGCTCTCATATACCAATGTCAATATTTGCCTTCAGGGGCTAAAATGCTGACACGTGCTCTGTAATTGGCCAAAATTGGCTAGACAGTGGAGAAAGATGCCAATCCAAACTAATCAGGTTGCACAGGGGAATAAGTTGCCTGAGCTGAAGCAATTTTCAAAGGGTGTCTGTCTGACATCAGCAGATGGTGTTTCCAAGAGTGTCTCTCACACTGCTAACTTATTTAACTGGCAGATCTGAGGCAGTGCTGATTTACACCAAAGTGCTTCTACTTTTCTGACTTCTGGCAAGGCCCTTTCTCCCTGTGGGAACCTTGTTTCTGTATCACCACTTCTTTGCCATAGAGAAAAAAATACTTGCTGGGTAACGGGCTGTTCTCCTGAAGTGCAAAGCGTGTGTGCCTATGAGGAGCGCTGCCTGAGAGAAAAGCTCCTCAGAAGAACTAGACTACCTGTGTTGGCTTAGACATGTGCTGCCCAGTCTGGTGCTGTGCTACGTTTATCTAGCAAACCCTCAATTCCTGCTCACTACAGACATGAAGTATCTACTGGGGCTGGGGCTGGTTTCTAGCGTAAAGCAGCTAAAACGTCCCAGACTATTATTATATTTAATTGATATAAATCTCAGTGGGATACTTTGCCAAAGCAATGGCACCTTCACTTGGCCAGGAGGAAATAGATGCCTTTCCAGTTCTTTCAAAACAAAACAGCATCAGAAGTGACTGCCTGCACTTTGGAAGTATATTTTCTCATTGCTCTGATCTGGTAAATTCAGCAGAACAGTTGAAAATATTCAGCTAGTAAAATAAATAAGTAGTTATGTAATAGTAGCACTGAACAAATCTCCTAATGTTTCATATTTGTGCTGAAAAAGGAATGCATCAAATGTAACAGCTAACCAGACTTCTGAAGCAATGTAAATCTGCTCAAGCAGTCAGATCTCATCTTCCACAGCAGTACAGCCCAGTTTACTATCAGTTTTTAATAAGCAGAACATGAACTTAAATAGTCCAGACACATTCAGCTCTGTAGGTATATATTAATCTCAGCTTGGAATACGAAAAGTATAATCTAAAAAAAAAACTCTTATTGAGGAAGAATAAAAATGAGAGGAAAGGAGTATGCTCAGAGGCTATGGAAAAGGAAAAATCAGATTAGAAAATTGCCAGGTTTGGCTATGTTGATGTAAAGCTATTTCAGAATTTCCAAGAAGCACTCAAAAGCATGACAGCTCACACAAGCACCACGCAACGACGTATACACATGAAGGGTATGCTTAAAGTAAGGCTTTGAGTTGTAGTCTGAAAATACTGCAAACACCAATGGCATTTGAAAGGACTTTCTAAGTATGAGCTGTCTAGCAGAGAAGCAAAAGCAACATCATCTAACCTTTAGGCACAACAAATCTGCCCACATACCACATACCTCATCTGAAGCAGGAGAGCAAGCTGCCTGCACAGAGCAGGTTCTGAGGTGTTTGGATTTTATAGAGTAGGGAAATCTCCCAGAACAGAGGCAGCTAAAAGAAACAAAAATCCCATGGTGTACAGTGACCATTAATGACAGGAAAAATATTGGAACTGGTCTTTTTTTTTTTTTTTTTTAAGTGCTATTTCACTCCAGAACAATTCAGATGTTAACTATCTGAAGTTATATGTTTATATGGATTTAAGAGGTTGCTCAGAAAAGAAATACAAAATATTACACATCAACAGTTGCTGTTGAGAAAATGAAAACATAAAATGCTCATTTGAATTGACAACACTGAATGGTCTATCAAGGCACTCTCTTCACATGCTCGTTTTGTGTCTGCAGAATGACCATCAGGAGCAGTGTTACAGCTCTTAGGGAAGGAGCTGTGTTTGCTAGCAACATTTTTCTCTTTTGCATTCCAAACATGCATCTTCCAAACTCTCGTATTTTTTTCATGTCTACATTTCTGGAACACGTTTGGATGGTTTAAAATGTGTGTAAAATGCCATTTCCCACCTAATTGACTCAATAAAATGCAATGTCATTAAGTACACTTTAAATATGCTGATGTATAATTTGAGGGTATTCCTGTTTGTCATGTCTTTATGAGTGAGTATATAAACATCCTGGCTCCAATTACGTGCATGCATGTGGACTTCTGTGCCATTTCAAGCTCCATTAACTTTAGGTGGGCTCCCAAAGCCAGCTGCACAACAAACTGCAGGACTGGGTGCATCTGCACAGAAATTAGCAGAATGGACACAGAGGTCCACATTAGAAGTGAGATTCAAATCCAGACTGTCTCAGTTTGAATGCCTTAACCTCCAAACCATCTTTTCCTTACTACAGTCTAATCAACCAAAATCTTCAAGGATAGTAAGTTTATGGGGGCTCCCAAAGCCAGCTGCACAACAAACTGCAGGACTGGGTGCATCTGCACAGAAATTAGCAGAATGGACACAGAGGTCCACATTAGAAGTGAGATTCAAATCCAGACTGTCTCAGTCTGAATGCAATCCCTTAACCCCCAAACCATCCTTTCCTTACTACAGTCTAATCAACCAAAGTCTTCAAGGATACAAATAACAATGGTAACTGTCTCCTATACACATTTTAGAAAGCATTTATATTCACTGGTAATTTAGCAGCGACAATAATATTACTATGAACAAAAGCATCTGTAACAAAGATAATAAGTGTTAGAGCAATCGTGGACATTGGTTTTAGGATGTGAAATTTAAAAGAGTTCAGGCCTTAATTCTGGGAGAAGTGTTTCCATTCATTTCCATGAGAGAAAATTCCAGTGCAAGCAATCTCTGCCTTTAAATATGTAACTGCTTCTTTAATGTCATTTTATTTCAACCAGTTCAGCACCAAAAACATGAAATCAAAACTGACTTAACTGATTTTAACTATCCGTGCCCAAAGAAATGCAAAAAAATGAAACAGTGCCAGGAGAACAAACTGGGTTTGCACAAATTCTTCCCTTTCTGCTGTGCCAGGGGATGCCCAAGGCATGGAGAGCTTGCCCATGGTGACTGGGGCTGGAGGTGGTGACCATGGTGGTGATTGAACTGGAGGTGGTATAATTTAACTACAACTTAAATTATGAAAGTGCAAAAACCCCAACAAGCCATCTTTCACAGCAAAACTCTCCCCATCTTCTTGGTAGTTTTTGAATTTTTAGCCTGTACAGGGATATTTTGCTCTCAGAAATGGGACTTTACCTTGCAAACTTTCCTAGTCTTGTTAATTAAATTGATTAAAAAAAAAAATTAAATGCCACTGCTGTGAACCAGATACAGAACTGTGACAAACTTTTTCTTATTTTGCTTGGAAAAATAAAATATCCTACTGTAAAAACTAAACAGTAGTTGAGCCCTAAAAAAATATATACTACTTGATTGTCTGCAAGTAACTCACAATAAGGGCTGAAAACTGCAAATCTGCAGGTAACAAAACTGCACTTGTAATGGAAAGAGCAATGACCTTAAAGGTCATTTCCATCTGAACCCTGCTATGATTTGTCTCAGTCTTAGGCCATTCCAGAACTCATCTCTTCAGTCTTCAGACATTCAGTGTTCCTGCACAGGTATCAGAGGATACACAAGAGCTACAGAGGCTCCTGTTGCTCTGAGAAATGAACTAGATGAAAGATAACACTGCAGTTTAACTCTGGCTGACTATGTTCAGGTAAATTCAAATGCACCAGTTTAATATTATTTGCATTTTTGTAATGGTTTAATACCAAATACATAATTTTAAGGAGGAAAAAAAAAAAAAGAAAAAGAAGACCTTTTGTATATTGACCCTGTAGCTGCATTCCTCCAGTCAGAAAATGGTGTGGGACAGCAGGCGTTGGAACAGGAAAAGTTAATGAAAATTATTAGGCAGTCGAATTCAGGGGTATCTCTAAGGCTTCTTTGCAATCACAGTGCAGACATCTGTGTGAGCCTCTGCTTTCCAGCACACCTGAGGCCTTTCCCCCTCAGTTTAACAAATTAATTTCAATGTAGACACCTCCAGCTTATTTAATTTCTTCATAACAGTATTTTCCCCTAAGCCTCTCACCTTACTTTTTGTTCATAATAATGGAACATTTTACTTATTTAAGCTCGAATCAACTTACAACTTTGTAGTCCACTGGCCAGGTTAACAAAGAGAAGCTTTAGGTCAATGTTTGACAGCCATCTAAGACGTATTTTTTAAAATTTTATTTTATTTTGTTTAACATGAAGTGTTCAAAGTCCAATCCTTTTCTAACAAGGAAATGTAAATAAAATACTACAGCTAGTATGACAGCTATTAATGGAACTGTTCTGAATTCAGCTTGTTCAGGACATGACTGTTGTGCCTTTGGTTCTTTGAGTCCCTTGATCCCACACATCTGAATCTAATGTGGTCTTTTATGTTGGTAGAATATAAATGGAAATATGAAATGCAATTATCATTCTTTGATTACGCAATTAAGTGAAATAATTATTGTCAAATCAAAAGTCCGGAATTCAAATACTCTGTTAAATAAGAATAATATAAATAATTTGTAATTGATATAAAGCTTAATTCTGCCAGCTAGAATACTTTCCCAGTCTCCCATTGGGCCTGGTGCCAACTGTATTATGACAATATACACATTTTTTTATCTTGGTCTTTTTTAGCTTGTTTTGTTATCTCAGTCACCTGTATGTAACTTAATTCCTAAAAGTTCTTTGATGTGTGACTTTGATTCAGCTTTTTCTGACCAAGTTCCTTAGGAAAACTTACTCTTCCATGTCGTTGGTTCTATCTTATCTCCAGCAGTGGCTGGGAAAAGCTGACAGAGGACAGGATGGCATGACACTAGGTCTCATCTTAAACGTGGTGCATTAATGACACATCAGACTTAATATTCTTTCCAATATTTGTCAGCATTAACTATAACTTTGAAAAGTCCTGTACCTGTGCACTATTCAACTTTCCAGCTTGCCTTCATCAGTGCTCAGCGCTAATAAGTTAAGCACAAAATATGCAAAGCAGCTCCTTTTTCCAACCAATTCTGTTTACTGCCTTTTCATTCCACCAAACACCTTACTGTTTTGTCGTGGAAAACCTGCAAAATCTGCCCATACAATTTGGCATTTTATATTTTCTATTTCTGGGACAGGGACTCCTAATTTTTTTTTTTTTTTCCCTTGTTCCAAGTATATCTACCTTTCCAAAGGCTGTGGGCAGCCCTGCAGTCTGGATCCCATTTCCCCTCAATATACTGCACACAGTAGGGCAGCTGCAGAACAGAGGAAACTGCTGCTTTTTGCATGCATTACAGTTTTGATCAAGCTCTTCAGAATACTGGCTCAGATACTTCAGAAATCTACCACATATGACTCCTTCCATGATTCACAAAGGAAGCACGTATTCTGAGGACAGATAAGGATTGCACCATTTAAATGATAATCCCAAGGTGTTTTGTAGGGGGAGGAGATTCACGCAGGGCATTTTTACCATGAACAGCTCTTTCACAGGACTATCTATCCTCACACCAGATGTCAAATACAAAAAGAAATACTTTGGCATGAATAACAAAGTTCATTTGACTGAAGGATTTACCTCCTAGGAACAAGAGCCTCATAAAGCATAAACATTGGGAGCAAAGCGAGGCATGTAAGGGCTTTTGCAAAAATTAAACCCATAACTTGCCACTAGAAATGGGATGTTTCATCTGTTCAATAAGCACTAAAGTTCTCTTTGTGTTTATGGCATCGTAATCTTTGATTACTCTGATAAATATTTGGAGTATACAAAACATTGCAATGGAACTAATCGCAGATATAAAAAAACTACGTGTGAGAATGAATTGGGAACTCAGTGATACCAGCACGTTTTCCAGAAGTTCAAACACAGAACCACAGTATTTTAACCAGCTCCTGGCCTCATTCTTTTATGCCTCCATGTAGTCATTTACACCTGAGGAAAATGGTTGTGAAAGTCGTTATGTTTGCTGGCTTTGCATAAACATGATTAGGTACCTGTACCAGCCATGGGATACCTACCTCACTCCGTGGGGCTGGGTGAACCCAAATCACACAGCTGAACAGCAGCAAATTTGAGAGAGAAAAAAAAAAACAACAACAAAAGCCAGTCCTGTGTTGAGGATTAGGTGTCTCCATGCTGCAGTCTATTTGTGGAGTGCTTGGTCTCACTCACAACTGTGTATAACAGCTGCTGTCCCAGGAGGGAGACCTGTCCTTCCCCTTCCCTTCAGCTCACCCACTGTTTCTCTTTGTTGTGGTTTTATTGCTCAGGCAGCAGACTGGAACATTATACTGCTGGCAGATTACGTGTGTAATCTTACCCCACTCTTTGTTTAAAATGCCAGCTCTCTCCATACCTGTTACAGTACCCTGAACAAACGTCAGGTTGCAGAAAGGCTCTAGGCATGTTTGTGTTGTTTCACAGCATAAAGACCCTTCAGTGCTATTTATTCTTCTACAGTAGGAGGGGGAATCCCTCTGTCATTGAGAGCACCACGCCCCACTCAGGTGCCAGGGGTCTGTATTCTGCCCACAGTGGCGCTGGAGAAGATCTATAGTCAAGGAGAGCAGCTCAAGAAGAGGTTTCCAATACCTAGAACTGCTTTTTATCATTCAGTGCAAGGGAAATGAACAGACTCCTTTGTGGGCTAGGAGAAAGCAGCATGATTACTTAAAAAAAAACCAAAAGCTTTTATCTACCTCATTGTATTCTGAGTTAGATGCATTAATGTAAATAAATTTCAAGTGCAAATCATGTCAGATTAGAAAGTAATTCCAGGGTGGAAGTTATGCTAGTATAGCACCAGCAACATTTATGAAGTGGTAACAAGAATATATTTGAATCAATGATGTGATAGTGACACGTACTATCAAATATTTTTAACATATTACTTCTAACAGCCTAAGTCTGTGTTTGGTTCCAGCAGACTAAACCCAGAATAACTGAACCAAAGCCAATGAGATACTTCAGATGTCACTGACTGGAACAGAGAATGTGAATTTGCACTTAGCATTTATAGAGTCCTTTTTATCTTCAAAGAGCATCACAAACATTAGCCAGATCTAATTCTCTCACAATGACCTTCGTGCTAACCTTTTGGGATAAAAGTAATATACTGTAAGAAACAAAGTTTCTGACAAGTTGTGTAATCAAACATACACCAAGCTTCAGATGTGTAAACTACCTCTGCTTTGACCTCTATATCTGCCTCATGGTAGATTTTATCTCGTCAAGAATGTAAGGCCTTTCACCATGGCTCAGGTATTAATTCACCATACAATGTATTTACTAACATAAAATGATGGTAATAATCCTTGAATAACAGATTTGCTATCACAGTTGTAGGACACAGCTGTTCCTTTTTGATATATAAGGAACTCAAAACAATACTGCATAAAAAAATTTGCTAGAAGCAGTCACAGGACAAGCCAGGGACTCATCTGTTGGGATTCCATAGCTTGGAATTCCTTCTCTGCAGGCATTGTGGATTCTTCTTTTTTTTTCCCCTCCTTCCAATTCAAATTCGGAATTTTCCATGTCTCTTTTAAGAAGCTTTCTCAGAAGCAGAAGCTTCCTTTATGTATCAGTTCTCTCTGCCCTCCAACCCAGACTTGCAATTAGATTATCAATTCTGGGTGGCTCTAAGCCCAGAATCTTGAATAAGATCCTCATATTCCAGTTGCTTGCACACTTTATAGTGAGGAATAGATTGAAGCAGACAGTACTCATTTTCATGGTGACCCAGAACAGCTATTGTTACAAGAACACCTTTAATCTCCTGTTTCTGTTTTTAAATTGAATTCAAGTGGGGAGAGATGAAAGAAAGTGCCTCACAAATCTGCTACTACAGCTGGTACTTCTTAGTTTATCATATGCTAGCTCTAATTCTCTTTGATTCTTCTTAAAATTATTGCTTCTATTTCTTAATTTGACAACTAGGCATTCGTTGCTATTTCTTGACTACGAAAAAACCCTCCCCTCCCTCTTTCTTACAGC
Organism: Merops nubicus; assembly: GCF_000691845.1. Classification (NCBI taxonomy): domain Eukaryota; kingdom Metazoa; phylum Chordata; class Aves; order Coraciiformes; family Meropidae; genus Merops; species Merops nubicus. Next base: position 103,029 of record NW_008622723.1, on the reverse strand, counting down.
TACTCACTCAGGAAAAAAATCCCAAAGTTACTGCATGATGATGTCAATGTATGAATTTAACTTCTCCCTTGGCAGATTTTCTTGTGCAGCATACAAGTGAGCAGCTAAATAATAGTTCATTACTTACAGTTCAGGAAGAGACTTACAAAATAAACTGAAGAGTGAAAGAAGGATGAGGGTCATGCTGATATGGAGGGCATCAGTTGCACTGCAGTCCATTTTGGATTTCTTGCAGGAACACACTTGTAATTTCAGTTCTGTGGTGTTAGTCAGAGGTGGTTTGCCAGAATCTGTCACTGAGATTGGGATGTTGTAATTTGCCTTTTTCAGGTTTTGAAGCAGGATGACCTGGGCATGAGTATCTGCAAAGGATAAGGTGACAATTAGCCAAAAGTGGTTGGTTGGAAGGGAAGAGGAATCTGCAAACAACATCAGACACGACACAGTTACTCATGGAAATCAAGAAGAAAACAAGACCACCCTAAGGAAAAGACTGAAGAATTGGTGGTAAGAAGAGGCAGTACAGAAATGCTTTCATGGCCTGGGAGCTAAGTGCAAACTTACTCCAAAACCCACTGAATGAGCCCCTTTTGTTTAGATACATTATTTGGTCTGTAAACTGTTGGCAGAATTTGCCTGTGGAAACTAATACACTAATGAAATGCTAAGGCTTGTCATCCCCAAAGCAACACAAGAGGGAAGAATGTATCTATTTACCAAAAGAAAAACCCTTCTTTCAGGGAAGTACAGGCAAAGCTGCTTAGCTTCCCCAGTTTGACTGAGGAGGCAGTGAAGGGAGGCAATGTCCCTTCCAAGGCACAGATCTGCTCCACCTGAGCAGCAGTGGTTTACAACAGCTGGTGTACCAACGTGAGTTTGCTGACTCTTTTAGGGGGGTTAAGAGAGTGGTGGTTTCATGTGTAGAGGACAGCAAAGAAAATGACTCCTGCAGGCAGGTACAGACATCACATCCATCTTTGTTTTTTTCTAAGAAGAATATGAAATGAACTGCTGAAAGATTTGATAGTGACAGAGATGAATAATACATGCTAGAAAACAAACAGAAATAATCTACACTAGAAAGAAATATAGCACTTGTAAAAAGAAATGTGTGTGCCCACAATTTGCCATATGAACCTTCTGCAAATTGTATAGCCTGTGCTTTGATCCTCTTACCAATTGTGCATGGTCCTGCTGCATTTGGGTATTTTATTTGTGAGGAGTTCAAATACTTAAAATCAGGAAGTTTTTCAGGTATGTTGCTAAAGCCACCACAAAAGTTTTATGCCATCCTATAGCAAAGCCTTCTGCATCCCAGACAGATTCCATGCCATGAAATATGTCAGTCTTTACAAAACTGTAAGTTGTTACTAGCCCTTCTTTAGTGCAAAGCTCAAAGGGAAAAGTTTGGTCAATGTAATATGAAGGGGAAGAAATTTCATCTTTCAGAGTAAATGCAGACAATTAATCTGTCCCACCAGGCAGCTGCTCCGAGCAAAACCAGCACAAAAGCTTTGCACAACTGCTCCTGAATTCACACAATGGGCAGCCTCAAGGTGAGTACACTGGGCAGGGAAAAGTTTGGTCAATGTAATATGACCACACTGGGATGGAGAGGTGGAAGGACTAAACCCATAAGAGAAAAATTAGTAATACACTTACCGTTAAGCCTGTTGATTCTCCACAATTTTTCTGGGCCAGACTGCTTACTCAGTTCAAATTTGAATGGATCTGTGTTGGGATGAAGGTCTTTGTCTGATGCTCCTAGTACCACTACCCTGAGGTCTTTTGCATCATCACAAACTTTTGCCAGTGTTGGATAGAGGGATGGGACGTTGTCATTGACATCCTCCAAGGTGATGTGTAAAGTTCCTGTACCTGTAGCAGGAGGGTTACCTAGGTAAAAAAACCAAACATATTTATTAACTCATACTTGCTCTTCTTGTACCTGCATGCTTGCAAAGGGAAATAATTTGTATAGTTTTTGCCTCTCTTATATGAAAATTGTTGCTTTTAAATACATGGGTCACTATTGTAAATTTGTTGCTGTGTTTTCTGAATTCAGCCTGTCTCATTCTCTACAGTATGGGTAATTATTCTGAAAAACCTCTGGGAGAGGAATATTTTGAAGTTAAAATGAGATTAGGATGTGAATAGAGATCTGGAAAAGAATCTGCTCATAAGCACATACTGAGAGAAACAGAGTAGGAAACATCGTCTAGATAGACAGCACAGTATTAAAAGAATCAGGAATAAGACAACTAAGATGAAAAATGACAGCAGAGAGGAAACAATTGTTGTGTTGGGTGCCCATAACAGAACAGGACTAGATCATTTCCCACCAGCCCTTCAGGGCCACATTTAGTTATGTCAGCAGAAGTGAAACCTGTCAACATCCAACTCTGGAAAATGAGATCTTTTATTTACCCAGCGTCCCCCTGTGTTAGCAATGGAGTTTCAAGCTTTCTCAAATTATTTGCCAGCCTGCTTTGACCTGAAAGAACCAGCCCAGAGGTGAGGATCTTGTTTACTCACCATGGTACCTCTGGAAGCCTTTGTGCCATGGCTGTGAGTGACAAACCAGCCATGGGGCTGGAGGTGTTTGTGACAGAGACGTCTGCCCACGGGGAGCCAGCCTGAGACCAGCACCTCATTTCACAGAGGTCACAGAGGAGCTGACAAGTGGTAATAACTTTCAGTCACTACAGATGTGTGCCATGGCTGAGCCACTAACCCACTGCTTTCAGTGGAAAGCTCAATACCTCACTACAGATCCCTTTGCCAGCCTGTTTTACCTCATCTCAAAGTCTTCCAAACACACGTTGCTGCCTTCATTGCACACCATACTTAATAATGCCTCATTTGAAGTGCTGCATTTCTGGGCTGTTTGTGCTTCTCTTTTTTTTCTGGTTTACTACACGAGATCTATGATCTCTGCACTTCCCTTAGCTATAAACCCTTCAGCAGGTAGAAAGGATTCAAGAGGTGGCACTTAACCTGTAAAGCACTAGTGCAATGTGTCAGGGTAGTTTTAAGTTCCACACTGAAAGAGGTACACTTTAGCGTAATTCCCCTGCCTATAGCAGCCCAATAAACTCTGGAATTATTGCTGCACTGAGAGTACAGTCTAAGGGAGAACGACACACCCTGTGGTCTGGATCTGATAAACTACTAACTGCAGCAGAATGCAATTAGTCCTTTCAATAACAAATGTTACTAACGGTGACACTTTATCTGTTCCATGCACACATAAATGCGTAACAAAAGCAGAATTTTCATAGTTCTTTAGATTTCCTCCACTCCTCATCTTGCACTTTGTCATCAGAGGGGTTAGGGTTGAGTTCTTTTTAATGAAAAAGAAATTATTTTTCACTTTTTATTGGACTAATTGAATTTGCAGAAAGACTCCAATACATTTTTTGTTCTTGATATATTATTAAGTAAAGTCATACTGCAGAATGGATGAAAAGACATTCGAGTATTTGAAATATGATCATAAAAGCCAGCCTTTCATGCACTTAATTAAACTGCTGTCTTTAATTTTGAATGCATTATTTCCACACTGGACTGATAATGTCTTAGGCACTGCCCTTCTTATCTTTCTCTGAAGTCAGTAATATTAAAATCTGCCTTTTGAAATTAAGAAGCCAACAGCATTATGAACGTACTGTTATTTTGTCAAATGCAGATACGGCTGCATTTTTCTCTGCCATGCAAATGTTTCACTCTCTTTTGTAAGCCTTATGGGCCAGTCAACTCTTACACACAAATAGAGAGAAAGGAAATTGCTTCTGTCCGTTTCAATGACTTATTCTCTAGCTGGTTTACTTGTAATGATTTAAACAAAATCTTTTCATGATTTATGAAGACCTACAAAAGAAAAATAAGCCAATGTCAAGGTCATAAACTGAAGCTTGTTAACATGCCTGTCATAAAAACACCAACAAAAAATGAATCAAGGAAGAATGGTCAAAACATATCAATTGGGAATGTATGGCTTTCATAAATTTGTCAGAATTACATGTTTGAAAGAATTCAAAAATCCCATGATCTCTAGACAGCTTTTGTTTTGAAATGGAAGATTTCCATAGCGTATTTTAATTCTGAAATAATGCTTCTCTTAATTTGTGTTGTAAAGTCTTGCAGCTGAATGCAGAATTAATGTGTAAACCAAGACTTAGAGGTCTCAGTCCAACAGCCCTTGGGAGCAGCTTTTCAAAAGAGCTCTGCTCCCATTTTTGTCACTGAACTGACCTGGCCATTCCTCCTGAGGCTGAACACTGAACCTTTAGGTGCCTTTAGAGACTTTTGGGATGGTCCTGCTGAAGGTTCCACAAGTGGCATACCAGTGACTGTGCTATGGCAAACATATGAATGAAACAGCAATACTCACATGTAAAAGCTACTAAAACAGACTGAAACATGATTTAATATTGAAAGAAAGTGAAAGCTTGATATTGGATCCTGATTTTAATCTAGGGCAAGACTAAGAACCTTGTCAAGTAATCTTCAATGAGACCCAAAGGCAGGTAAGATCTCTCGAGTTCGTCAGGGTCTGGGGGGCTGGAGCTTTGATGGGCTACACTAGCAAAGTAAAGATTGACCTTGGAACGTGCTGCAGTTGGAAATGTATGATACACTTATCTGAACTGGATCAGGACTGGTAATGTCTTCATATCCTGGCATTAGAATGCATAAAAGCTGCTAATAGCAGTCTCCAGTTAGGCAATAGCTACTGCTGTTGTAAAATGCAACAGGTGAAAAATAGACTAACAAAAGTAATTCTATGTTATGAGTTAGAGAGTGCCATAGAATATGCTGGGGTCTGTCGTCTGGGAACTAGGCTCTGTAATGCAGTGAATATTACCAGAAAATGTAGATATTAAATTGGATTTTAGAGCTACGAGCATAAATGACCACGTTGCTAACTTTATTTTTAAAAATCCTTTCAAAGAAATATTATAGAAACAGATACTATCTATATATCTATTCCTGCATACTTGAATTTTAATGAAACGCCATGCAGAATCACATTAGAACTGTTAGTGTAAAGTCTTAAATTATAAGCCCTCTGTAGAGACACATGGTGAAGAAATTTGAAAACTGGCATTGAGTTTCAGTTGAGAAAGTTCCCATAGGAACAATGATGGCATTTAGACATCTAACTGCTCAAACGAGACTGCCAATCAGGTAGTTAGTTTCTTAAAAGATACCAATTATGCATGATGATGACCATGGACTAAGATGACATTTCTCTTAAGTATCAAGACTTGCATAAAATGGCATGTCTAACAAGCAATCACATGGCTGAATGGCTGATGATGCATTAAATCTGAGCAGAACATTTGTGTGGACACGAAGAGCCATTTCATGTTCCACTTTCTAGCTTTTCCTACAGGAATGTGATGCCGTTGTGTACAGATTTCTAATACGGGTGAGCTGTGCTCCGTGAAATTAAAGACAGTATCTGGACTGCTTTGAAACTGAATTAAGACATTCCTAATAGTTCACAATGAAATACCAACAGTTTTCATTTATTTGAAATGGCAGCAAAAGTAAAGTTAGGAATAGCCACACAGCAGGTGAGGTTTTCTGATGTCTGATGTCTTGCACAATAGGAAGCCAAATACTCTAAAAAGTCAGTGAAAGCTGAGAACTTTAATTTTTAGGGGTATCCAAAGAAAAACTCATAATGTGACAGAAGGTTGCCTACACAGCATCCCATTTATTGCACAATGTAAACACAGTTGCACTTCTATCTTTTCTTCCTACTGTTAGCATCATAAAAGAGAAGGATCCACACTGCATGAGTAGATCCCACAGTCATGCCTCAGTGTCTTACCATTTCTTGTGCAGGCATATCAAAAGAAGCTTTAAAATAGTCACTGCAGATGCTAATAGCTATGTAAAGTCACATTATTAATATGAAACTTGTTTTTGTATGGTTTAGCTCAGAGCTTGACTTTCATGGAGCACTTTGAGTTCACAGAGGAAGCCCTGGGGAACACAACGCTGGCTACACCAGTGTCTGGGGCATGCCAACCTGCTATTGTCACATTCAATAATAGTGTTTTTCTCCATTAGCTGAGCTCTATCAACAACAGCGACAGTGGGAGAAACAATTCAGGCACTTTGTTGTGGAAATCACAACAGTTAATGTGTTCAGACACTCTGTTCTGTCCTAGGAGGACAGCTGAGCACGAGGGCAGTTAACAGTAGCCATTCATCCACGTTTAATTGCCAGCGTGTGTATTTACAGGAGCTGGGCAGAAACAATGTTCTAAACTAGTTGAACATTTTCAAGATGGAAGAGTTATTTAAATGCATTTAAAAGAGAAAAAAAAATAGTCATAAAGTCATTTAATCCTTTTCTTCCAGCTTTCCCTTTCCCATTTGCAGCAAACTCAAGATTAGCCTAAATGGCCCTGATAACATTTTCCAAGCATTCAAAAACACATTCAGAACTTAGAAAATGACAAGATTGGGATGTCTGAGATCACAGTGGGTTTAGATTTTTGTTGAAAATGAAGATTCATATTCCTCAAAGCAGTGGAAAGGTTCTTAAAAACATATCCACGTAAAACAATTGCTTGAACATTGCTGCTTAAAACATAAAATCATCTTCTTTGGTAAAGAAGCCCACTCAAAATCAGAGAATTAGACTCATGTTGTCCATCCTACCTTGAGCTTTCTGAGTTCTGAAATTTTTAAATCCTTCTTTGGAATAACTGAGGTTTATTTTTTTTCTTTTGTAATTGGATATTAATATTTTTAAGTTTTAAAGAATATTATAAACCAAACAAGTTGGATATAGTAAGAATATTTGTTCAGGCAAATAAAATTTTATTTAACTTGTGAAAACTGGAAAATCCTCAAGAAATATTTTCCCCTCTAGTTTGATTCTTTCTCTGATGTTTGACACCAAACTTGTTCTAAAATAGAACAAGTTTCACAAGGAAGAACAAGGATAATCAAACACACAAAAAAATAAATTTCCACATGCTATGTGAAAATAGGCTTTGAATAAATCAGACAAAAGTCAGATTACTTGTAAATAATATAATTTGTGTAGTGGCACAGCTAAGGAACAAAGCATTGATAATCAACTAACAAGAAAAATGCCAGACACAAATCACCAAGCGTTAAGGCCAGGAGACACTGAGACTCAATGTTTTCACTTACATTTAGAAAGTTCACCTCATGGTATCAAAAGCAAAACAGGAGAAATCTTCTGTATTTAGAACACTAACGTTTTGTATCTTGGTTGTTACAGTGAGGGACTATTTCTGCAAATGTCTTTACATAACAAAATCTAATTAGAAATAAAAATGACAAAAAGGAAGTTAATTTGATTTTTTTTTTTAAAAAAAACATCAATGGTCTTGGATTCTGGCAATAATTACTAAATTTCCAAAGAAGTAAAACGAACTATTCTAGAGAGGCCAGACCAGAACAGATTTTAGGAAGAATGGAGCATGAGCTGTCCCTTTCCACACGTTCATTATGAATGGTAAAAGGACTCCTGTACTCATTTCTTCTTATTAAATTAAGCTTCCAGCACCATCAGATGAATACATATTATCTATGCCCTTCTGTGCCATGATGCAGAAATTACAAGGCCATTTAATTTCTAGAGCAAGCAATAGGGTATCCATTGCCATATAGATCTGTGCTTAAGCTGATAGAGTGGAAATTAATTTATTCTAAAATTTTTACTAGAATATTTAAGGTTTACCATTTAGCAGTTTTTAATCCACTTGCACTGTCACTTGTGTAACCCAGAAATCTCAATTTCAGCTTTTCCGGCTTCTACTTTTTTGCTGGCAAAATTACACAGATAGAAAAAGAGCAAGCAATTATAATAAGAACAATTTGTCTATATATTTGAGAAGGAAAAAAAAGCCTTTGAGAATGTGAGTTTGCTAGTTTCTGGCACAATTACCTTTCCTCTGAACCATTATGAATAAAGCCTTCTCTCTTAAAACTTCCATAACTACATTTGAATCATAGTCAGATTGAGGTCAATTTGGAAGTACAATGGTGCCTACAGAATTTCCTTCATTTTACTCCCATGTACCCAACTGTAAAATGCAGCGTTGCCTCGGATCTCTCCTTGGGTGTGGATTTGTCACCAATTTCTCTATTTTCAGGTTCTCATTTGCCTGAAGGAGAACACAGCAAGGAGGAGGAGAATAAAGACTGAAAGGAGCATCGTAGAATTTCCCTAATTGTTTGGAGGGAGCCCTGCGGCCGGGCTGTGCAGTACATGGGCAGGCTAAGTAACATCTTCTCTCTTTAAAGTACCATGCTTCAAATATGGGCGGTGAGAAATAATGCTCCATGCTTTCTAATGATACCACTATGAAAATCTAAACACAAATTTCTGCCTCCTCCCTCATGTTGTCTTTTTTTTTTTTTTTTCCCTCCATATGCTGTTTTTCTCATCAGGAAATTGTGCAGACTGGGTGATTTGGCAGCAGGTACCCTCACTGCAGGCACAAATCCCGTTCAGACTGGCTTATTCCATTATGTTCTGTGTTCAAGCTGAACTCTATTAATGGACCCACCAAAGCAAATGGAACCAGCAGAGTGGGAAATACCAAGATTTGGGTGTGCTGCTCAGAATCTGACGTATTTGAAAGCTGGCCTCATGAATGGCATATGCTGACATTTTGTATGAAAGAGGTTCCAAGTTTCCCAATAGTTACAATTTCCTATGCGTTTTCTGAATCTATTGACGTATAGATATTTTTCAAAATTTATAAAATAAATACTCTTTAAAAGTTACAATTCTTCATTCATTCACTCAAATAATATATGCAGATCCTATTTTTGAGTAATTACATTTCAAAAGAGCACAGCTCTTTCAGCATATCCAATTGCTGCTGACATATGCCATCCGTCTTAAATACTGTTTTCAGCATTCTAATTTCTTTTTCTAATCATGAGTCTGTGATGACAAATTAAAACAATATTTTGTGTGCAATTCATATTTTACTGAAATTTGAAATGGCAAGAAAAGGATGAGTATCCAATTTATTTTCTCTTCTCAATTAATACAGCAATTAAGATAAGGGGTATAAAACTGGCTTAATTGGGTTGCCATGGCAACTAATTGCCTGATTTCTTCAAAAATAGCATGTTTTAGGTGGAATCAATCTGTGGTAATTTCATTATGTACATCATGAAGCCAAAAGACAGGTTAGATACATGTAAGGAAAAGTTCCAATTGCAAATTGTTACACATCTCTTTGTTACTCCATTTTTTTCTGGATGTTTTCTGTTGCTGTTCATTGTGCATAGTACAGAATGATAATTTCTCTTTTTAATGATTAGGAGTATCGAGACTTGCACAATAAATGAGATTTGGAATTGCTTGGGTGTAGTTCAGCTGGTCCTTGGAAACAAGAAAAAAAGTGAAAACTAGACCCTGACTCACTTCTTCCTCATTCTGCTCTGCCTGTGCCGCAGGGAAATTGTCTCGGTGCCACTCAGCCAGCTAATTTATACCCGTGCAGCTGCCCAGTCATTGAAGCAATATCCAAATTGTTAGTTTTTTTTTTTAAAAACTGGCCAGTTTAGCTCAAGGCAGACACTGAAATCACACCAACCTAGAATCACACCTTTTTACAGCCCTCTGTCTTTGTTAACCTTTACCTTGCTCAATTATGTACACCCCATTACACAGAGGTTACAGCTCCCAACGCTTGTTTCCTGCAGCTCGACCCTTCCACTGCCCACCCTGCCTGGGGCTTTGGAGTGCTGCCATGCAAATGCTTATACTGTCAAACACGGGGGATGGGGATGTCACATAGGGAGAAAACCACTTTTTTTGAAAAGAAAACACTGGTTTTCACAGATGCCACATTTTTAATGGCATTTATCCTCTCTTATGTTTGATGTAGTAGTACTGATATTGCCATTTTTTGCCTCAGTAGTTCCCTACTGATGGAGAAAGGTGGCACACTTACACTAGAGAAGAGTGTCTATCTCAGTGGGACAACGTTGCTACCTGGCTTTGTATGCTTATACTGTCAAACACGGGGGATGGGGATGTCACATAGGGAGAAAACCACTTTTTTTGAAAAGAAAACACTGGTTTTCACAGATGCCACATTTTTAATGGCATTTATCCTCTCTTATGTTTGATGTAGTAGTACTGATATTGCCATTTTTTGCCTCAGTAGTTCCCTACTGATGGAGAAAGGTGGCACACTTACACTTACACTAGAGAAGAGTGTCTGTCTCAGTGGGACAACGTTGCTACATGGCTTTGTGTGGTGGTACTCCACCAGGATGGCATGAGAGGAGTGAAGCTGATAGCTGCTTTTAACCATATCAGCAAGACTGGGTTTCAGTGTTTCAGCACGTGTCACCAGCAGCTGATGTAATTGAACAGATTTTTCCATGTATCAAGCAACCAAAAGTAACCAAACTTTTTCTTCTGAAGAGATAGAAAAAGTTACACAATGGGGACATTAGGGCACCATGCCCCTCCAGAGTAACGTGAGTGGTTATTGCATTGCTAAGGTAAATCTGGATGTGTTTTGGTGTTCATCCCTCTTAAAGGAAATGGAGAAATCAATTCTAGCTTTTTTAAATTTCACACTTTTTCTAGGTATTTTTTTAGCATCACCTCTACCAATTCCATGCTTTTCTCTTTCCTTACTCTTTCTAAATCGTGACTCAAATGCTCAGAATATGGGTGAAAAAAGACCACTCCTGGAGACTTTTGGGCCTGTCTGACCTTATGAGGAAAATGTACAGGTATTCTGCTTTCTGCTTCATGACAAATACTCCAGTGCATAACAGAATCTATAGGATGACACTAAAACATGGTCATGCAGCAAATTTAGAAGGTATTTTCCAAGCAGACTTCTCAAACTCAAATGATTTCTTGTCTGTATTTACCATATGTGTGTTTTACAAATACACTCCTAATAATTACACTATATGGTTGTGATATTGCATTGGTTTTAGTGGTTAGAATGCTAAATTCAGGAAGTAAAGTTATCACCTTTATTGACACTTTTGTGAATTGATGTTTTCCAAGTTTGCATAAACCTGACTGTGTCCCATTATGAGCTCATTCTGAGATTAAATACAGTTCATGACACTTTAATGTGTTAACTCTGCTTCATGATATTTCCTACAAGTGTTTAATATCTTCTTTAATAGACCAGACTCTATGTCCACACAAGTCCTTAATAAAAAGTTTTCAAATTCTAAAGACACTACCTTGACCTTTACTGAAATTCAAAATACAGAGAAAATTAGAATATTCATTCCAAAAAGTCCTTTTTAAAGAGAAATTTCCCTCAGTAAAAGGTCAAACTTTATTATCTATAAAATTAATAACATGTTCATCAAATTTGCTCTTACACATTGTTTCAATTAAGTTTGGAAAGTTACAGGAACTGCTTAGATCAGAAATAACATTATTCATACCCAGCTACCTTCCTCTGCAGCTGATTTGATAATGGCTGAAAAATAATAACATAAAGTTTAAAAAAAAAAAATCATAAACAATGAAATTATTTCCTACAGTGGAATAACTCCATTTTCAATGGTCCACTCATGGTTACTCTCCTACTGGTAAATAATAGTTTTGTGATTTACTGAAGAAAGATAAAGATGTGATGGATTTATATATGGAGTTACCAAGCATGAAGCCCTTGGTTTTACTTCTGACAGAAATCTTCAGCATTTTACAAATAAGAAAAATGCCCTGGCACTTGTCCCCTGCACTGAAGTGTAGTTAGAAACCAGTGCCTGCTGAATCCAGAGAGAGATTCTCTACTGACATCAGTAAAGGTATGATGAAAATATTACTTTGAGGTTTTTTTCAGCTGTCTCCACTCTTCACCCAAGATACTGCACAAATGTAAAGTTGCTTTAAAAAAAGGTGATCACAGAATATGGTGGGATCTTTATGGAATTATAGAACATCTATATGCTATGAATACTAATAGAAAATCATAGGTTTATTTACTTTCTTAGTGTATGTCTCATGTCTTTTCGGAAGGTCGAAGATCCAAGTTTTTATCTGAGTTTGGAGCTCACCTCGTTATAGACACTGCCAAGCCAGAGCACAGCTCCACAGGGAGCTCCACATCTGCCAATTACCAACGTTAGTGCCACTGACACTCCTGCTAGTGCTGGAGGAGCCGAGCTGGGGGCACCATGGGCTAGGTGGTGTTGGTGGGGCCACCCATGTGTGCAGACCTCTTGCTGAGAGGGCTTCTCCAGGAAGCCTCACAAGCACCAGTGAGGTGCCCTGTGTTGTGCTTGGAGCTGCGCTGGGCAGGAGCTGGTACCTCAGCTCTTCTGTGTCCCCCACTTAAGGAAAGGAAAGCCTATGGCAGCTCAGAGTTCCTCACTGCATGTGCCAACACATCTCAGATTTGACTTGGAGATAAGATGATAAGCCAAAGGCAATAACAACCTACACTGAATGAATGAAAAAAAAAGTATCTTTGATGAAGTACGGGCTTATTTTCCATTCTCCTCTTTTGCCCCAAGTCTGTTAGCCTGAACAAATTACTTGCTCTGTTGGAAATGCCTCTGAATTTTCAATTTACCACCCTATCTCATTTGGCAACTCTTAATCCTGCCTTTGGCTGCCCTCTCACTTAAAATCCTAACCTTACTCTCTAGTATTAGATAGGCTGCACTCACTAACCTGAAGAAAGTGATTTGCAGTTTATGGACAGTGCATTTTAGAGACAGGGCAGATAGTTATGTTCAAACTGATTTTTTTCCTTTTTAAGTTAATATAATTTACATTATGCTCAGTCTGATTTTTTATCCTATTTTTGTGTTAACATAACCTTCCTTTAAAGTCCTGAAAAAAATTCTGTATTCTTTTCTTGTTATCCTACCACAGTTTAGCTTGTCACCTAATAGAATATCCCTTTTCAAGGTGGACATTAGCTATGATGGCTAGGAAAATGAAGTGGGTTTCCAGCTTTGCTAGTTAGCATTATCAGTGGCCTGGAAATAAGTTGGGAAACACCTTCCAGGGATATTATCAGTCCCAATCATCAGTGCAGTGGACAAGGCAGACCCCAAATCTACGTGTTGAAAGCAATTATAAAAATTCCTTGGCTGCTTCAGTCACAGAGTCTGGCCTGTGGCAGGCCTGCCCAAAGTGCAGCAGTGCTCCCCAGCAGGTCTCAGCACTGCTCCCCTGGCCAGATGTGACCAGAGCCAACTATCTGTGTACGACTGAGGTTGAGGCTGGGGCTCCAGAGTTGCTCCTGCTCCTCTCAACTCCCACAAATTCCACTTGTACATATTTATACAGACCAGCAGATAATTTTTCCAGTTACCCACCTGCCTCTAAGTTTAAGGTGTTTCAGCAGCTGTTTGGTAATTAATCCTGTGGTGATACAGACCACAAGGTTAATAACAGCTAGTTAAGTTCTGCTATTTATTGCCTCTTCCACATGTGGCTGAGCTGCATCCAGTGAAGTAGTGCAATACTCTTGAAAGTTTATTATTAACACCTTAGCATGACAGTACTAAATGCACACGTGTGGTTTCTAATGATTTCATTCAAAGAAGTCAATAATGTTGCAGTAGATTAGCTCCTGTGCCAACAGTAATGCAGAACTATAAACAAACACCATAACAGCCCCTTGAATGAGGTGCTGGCTCAGCACCTCAACAGAACAGGATTCCTGTTCTTTAACCCACACTGAATGTCTTCTCTTGCTTTGCTGTTCAGCACACAGACACCTTTCCCTTCTCTTCCATTTCCAGAATGGAAACAACTCTGGGAATTAAGAAGGGTCACTTACTTAGCAATGAGGCTTTTGGCTTAGAATAGATGAGCAATGGATGTTACTGCCCTAAGTGCATCATAAAAGTATATCCAAAAATCTACTTCCATTCAGACTGGTTTCCAGAGCTGGAAATACTCACTGTCTTGTTCCATCTATCCTTATTGAGGATATTTGGCTTTGCTTTTAAAACATCTGTAACTTTATCCTTTTGATAATCCTTCAATAATATCCTGAATTTTAGCTGTCGTTGTAAAAATGAAATTTCCCAGTGCACCAGATTTTAAGATGCATTTATAAAAACTTTATCCAATAGCAAGGAAAAGACAGAAATAAGTTTAGTGCTGCATTTTTCCATGGAAATTTCCTAAGAAAAAATTTGTGTATGAATATATACGTAAATAATCATCTCAGCAGAATTTATTTTCTTTTATACTTAAGGCGACTTTTTTCTTTTTCCTGCCAGGCCCTGCAAATGTTCCCTGAGTCATGTGATTACAAAAATGTAGAATTACACTCCTAAAAAGAGCATTTTCCATTAATCACCAGGGCTAAACCAGCTGCAGCTGTAAAAAAGCATTAGCATGTTAGCTGTTATATCACAGACAAATCTTTTATTTATTTTGTGCCTTTAGCTGTGGAGATTTGGAGCATTCAGGATTTTCTCCTTCTTTCTTTCTGTCCTCCAAAGTCACTCACTGACTTTTCACTAGGTAGTTTAATTTTGAATATATTTGACAGAAGGAACCTTAATCCACACAATATGTAAAAAAATATTGCATTTTAACATTGGTCTTTACTTATATTTTTATTGTCACTGCCATTGTAAAGAATAGAATAGAATTCAGCATACTGGGGATGGGTTGTTATTGGTATTTAGGTGCCTTAGGCTTACTAACTGCTCAAATATTATGAAGAAATTAACACTGATAAAGATGATTTATTACTTTCCAAGTATGTTCATAGACTATTTGCATCTAGCATTAAGATCTCAGTGCAGGAATAAATACCTGAGATGTAACCTTAAATCAAAGCTGTTCTAAGTTTGAAGCTTTAAGTTAACTCTTAAATAGGTAACTATTTTCTGTTTGTCAGGGTGACCTCTGGTACCTTTATGTGGCCACCTGGCAAGGTGCTGAAGTGTACAGTTCACTTTGCACGTGCACCTTCCTGAACAGAAAATTTCAAGGAGGGGAAAAAAACACATACTTTCATAAATATGATCCAGAACAGTTACTCACCACTGTCTATTGCCAGAAAGAGAGCAGTGTATACGTTGTTGTGAACGTGGGGAGATTCCCGGTCCAGGACGGCGGTGGTGCCAATGGTTCCATTGGTAGGGTTGATTTCTAGCCAGTCTGCTGGATCCTTGTACACTGAATACCTAGATGAAAATTATAGAAGTTAACAAATTATATATTTCATCATAAACCAATTCATTACTATGAAAGAACATGTCTTCACACTCCTTGGCTTCCATGGAGTGGATCTCTTAATACCTGAAAAATACAATTTAAACCCTGTGCCTTCCCTTTGAGATAATTTGTTATTGTTAGGCTCATCTGGCAGATGGAGATATAGAGGGAGGTTCCTCTTCTTGCAGGTATCCAATTCTTTGGATATGTCCCAAAGCTGAGTACAGAAATCAATATTTAAACCACGGAGGAGCTGTTTCCTACTGCTGTGTTATACAGCCAGAGTACCTGCACACTTCCAGTAAACTTCTGCATCAGCACTGGTATCTTCTCACAGTCCTTCTTCCAGACTCAAAATTCCAGCTGGACTAGGAGTTTTATTTTTATTCTATATTTTTGGTGTTTTTCACTCATTTTCTTTCAATCATCTACTTCAGGTGAGGCTGAAAACGTAATAAATTGTGGGGTTTGGTAGCAAAAAGAGAGTTAGACTGTGGATTCATTAGGTCTAACAGGAGCTGTTTCTGTGCAGACCTGGTTTGCAGACATTTGTCCTGCAGTCGGTGGTTGGTAACTTCCTGCTTCTGATGCTCAGAGTCTTGGAACAACTCAACCACACACATGTTGTCTAAATAAGGATTTAAAAATGCTGTCTGTCAGGATCCCTCACTATAAAATTCACTGCTGTGCTTTCTTTGCATTAATTGTTAACAAATATTTAGACCCTGACACTGGGAATATTTGGAGAGATTGTGGAGTTTATGCATTAAGAACTCCTTGGCTTGACTGAAGTAATAAAGATAAGCATGTTCATAATTAGGATCTAATTCTATACTCAGTTAAATATATTAAGCAATATAACAACACAGAGCTGAATTAGCCAATTCCCTCTCCAATGAAATGTGTTAATATTTTAAACCAAACCTCCAATCATATAATCAATACTTAGTATAATAGCCTGTTTATCTTTTTGTAGTGAATTGTTATAGGTCATAAACAGCCATAGAATCTTTTATAGACATTTTAAATTACCAGTAATTGACATGGAACCTGTTATTGTTCAATGAGTGTGTGCCTAGCCAGGTCCTCTCAGTGGCATTCATCTGAAAGGTGTCCTATGTCCTAATGCTGCCAGAAATAACTTACCAGTGTAACTGTTTCCTGAGGGAATAGTAAGAAATAACAGATTGTTAGCAGGATGAAAAAAAGTAAGTAAAATGAAACAAAATGGCAGTTGCTGGAAGAGGAAAGAACTGAAGAATGGTTCTCTTCCATCTCTCAGCCCAGGAATGTCCCCTCCAACACTTGAAATAATGCCATGGGAAGGTGTCTTTAAGCAAAGATTTATTCCCCCTCCCATTTAAGTTAGGAAAAATCAGAACAGATTTTACTTATAATAGCCTTGAATAATAAATTTGGACACAGACACCATACTATTTAGCAGGAAGAAACCTTAACTGTTTAAAAAAGGAAAAATTCTAGGCAAGTTTGTTTTCTCATGCAGAAATGAGGCAGTGCACATACAGGAACTCAAGCCTGAGAGATACAGGCCAGAAACACAGACATCTTTTCCCAGCCCACAGATCAGGTATCCATTGTAACTGGATTATCTGCAGGCAGAGTGAGACTTGAATTTATGCCTTAAAAGCACAGGGCTCCAGAATCCCTATGAATTTGCCATGTGGCCCAGAGGTCCAGTTAAATAAACTATCTTATAGGTGGACTTTATACTTCAAATGTGGATAACGTACTCTTACTGCTAAAGAATTACACTCCAAAGAACAAATACTGAGTTTTGGTTTTCAAAAACAAAATTCCTTTTAGCAGAAAGCCTTCTCTTAATTCATCAGGGAAATACCTCTCACCAAAAAAAAAATAAAAAATAAATCAGTTGCCTCTAAATTTCTTTGATGTACCTCTAGGGGAAGTGATACTATCCTAGAGAAGATGAACACGGCTGATTTCAGAGGTGCTACCAGACAACAAAGTCCTTGTGACTGCTGTTCTTTATCAAGACTTTGCTTCAGGCTTAAAAAATACAACCTCCTCAGGGCTGCTGAGCCAGACTGACTTCTCCATGGGACGTAGGAACGCGCCGGTGCTCAGGCAGCCAGTGTCAGCACCAAAACTGCAGTACATAGAGCCATGAAGAATTCCACATTTTTATGAGCTATTGTTATGTTAAAATAAAATAAAGGACAAATTTGGAAATCAGAACATTTGGGAATTTATGAGACAGAGTCAAATGTGAAAAACACTTGGCTTATTCCTGCACTCTCAGGAGTGACTCAGAGTTTCACCACTGCTTTCTCCAGGAGCAGAAATTATCCCTTAGGGAATACATAGGAAAGAATCAAAGGCAAATGCTAGTGCATAGTGAGACATTCCATCAACCCAACACGTCCTTCCACTTAACAACATTTAAACATTAATCAATACCTGAGCTTCATCTCCCATAAAAATGAGTTACTAGAATAGTAACAATGCAGATTACTATTTCATTTCACTTCTTTGTTTCTTTTTTTATTGTTGTTTTTTATAACTTTGCAACAAAGGTATGCACAAAAATATGAAACAAGGGCAGCCTAAACAATTCCTGGTCTATTGTAAAACTGCAAATTCTCAATTAACCCCAAAACAATTTAAGAAGATTCAACACTTCTAAAGTAATGAGAATTTAAAATGGATTGTATTATCTTCCCTGATTGCTCTACAAAGCACTGTTGGCTGTGCAAATAAAAACCTGAGTTGTATAACCTGTGATTTGGCACAGGATATCATAAAAGTAGTACTTTGTCTTCTCCACCACCTTTTTTACTTAGTATAAGAGTATATTGCAGTACAGTTAAGATGATTGTTCTCTGTTCATTTTTTTTTTTGGAGGGTTCTGCTAGCAAACGGTTTAGAATACACTCATTAAGAAAAGCATTATAAAAAAAAGAAGCATAGAATACAAGTTTTCACATCCTACTTTTAACTTTAGTGGCATCTGCTGATTGCACAGCAGTTGTAAAAATCAGACCAATTTTTTGGGTGGGTTAACAAGAACTGATGTGCCTGTGTGTACCTGCTCGCTTTGGAAGATCGTAAGTGGGTTGATAAATCCATGTGGCTGCACAGAGAACTGTGTCCTCTGGTGTGCCAATTACTGTTTATTGCAGACTTAGTCTACATTGCAGTAGTGAAATTTTGTGCTGCTTTGTGAAGTTTCTTGTCTTTGCTTTTTAAATTTTAAACCATGCCAATAGGTTACAGTTCCCAAGGGCCTATGTGACAGCAAGGCGTGGGCAAGTGGGTGAGAGCTGTTCTGATTGTGACCTCCTTGCACTAGGTTCATGTCCTTGCACTATCTAGGTACTGAAAGGAAGCAAAAAACCCAACTCCCTTAGGCTGGAAAATGTCTGCTGCAAAGTTTAAGTACACACCTTAAATACAGACCTAAAGACAGATGCAGCAAGACTCTAGATGCAGAACAAAAGAAAACAAATCAAAATAAGCACTTGACCTATTTGGTGCAGTGCTAAAATAAAATAACTTTATGGAAAGAATTTAAAATTTATAAATGGCATCCGCTCCTTCTGGTATCACAGGAAAATAATTCAGAGACCACCTCCTGGGGTTGCCAGTAGATGTGCATGGTGCTGGTGGCTGGCAGCTTGATTAGCACAGAAGATCATTACAGAGAACAGCGGAGATAACACGAACAGAGAAATCTAATCAGAGCCACAACCTTGCACCAGGCACAAAAAGAATTTCACAGCCGACGGTGCAATAGCCCAGGGTGTCGTAGGAGAGCAGCCAGGCATCCAGGCAGAGTCAGATGCTGCTCTTGGCAAGGACATCCAGGGCTTGGTAGTTGCCAGATTGTTCCCATGTGGAGCCAAGGGGGCTTAGCTCTTACACTTTAACAGAAAGAGAAGGATGGCAAAACGAAGCAGTGCCAAGTCTGTGCTGAACGACACATCTGTGCCCGTCTGATGGGACAGGAGCTGAGGTGAGCAGTTTGGATAGGCTTCTCAGGGTGGCTCTTTTCAGCCTTGTGCACCTGGAGACTCCTCGAGTCACACTGTACAGAGACTCTATGACCAGAAAGACACAACAGGAAAGATGTGGTACAGTGACACTGACCCTTTGAAAGATCTGATTCTGCAGTTTGACTTTGCTATGATAATGTGTAACAGTGAGAGACTGCAGGCAGCAAGTTGACACTCTGCTGGGCCAGTGAGCAAGGCTGGTCTGGCTGATTTAGGACTCAAAGAATTAGAGTTTGGGTCCTGGATCTCTCACGATGGAATTAGGGAAGCCCTTTAATTCCACCTATGCCCCAAACCCAGCTTTGAAATGGCGAGGATGTATTTTAGCCTTAAAAAGCTGTTAAAAGCATAAAAACTATAAATCACTGCAAAAGGACTGAGGATATAATAGCAATGAGGGACATCAAAAATACCAAGACAGAATAGAGAAGAATAATCTGAATAGCTTTCTAAAGATGCAGATACTTAGTGACATTTTCAAATTATATAGTTGTTTATCTTATTTTCATTAAACAATGTTTAAAATAGAGTTAAACCCAGATGGGTAATTCTCTGTGATACATATAGATACACGTGTGTGTGTGTACTTACTCATACTGGGCAAAACAAGGTGTTAAAATATTGATAGTAGCCATTTTTATAGTTTCAGTCTGACTGGCAGGAGTCAATACCAGAAATATAACAAAGCTTATTCATCCATTAGATTTTCCAGATCATATTTGCTGTTTTTATGGATCCTGGTCCCACTCACTTAAGTGAAAAAATATAATTTGAATAGGTCCTGTATTACACCTAGGTATAGCTAAACATTTGTATTTTGAATGAAAACCACATTATCCACATTTCTGAATCCATAGTAATTCATTTGCAATTAGGTAACGTATTGAAGTTCCTGTATCTGTCTTGCTCCTGCAGAGACTCCACCATATAATGGCAGGCCCTGAAATTTTTCTATGAGCTCTTCATGAAACTAGTGAGGAAGGTAACTTTGTATTGTCTGTGCTATTGTCTGTGCCTAAGAGCTCAGCATGAGAACTCTCTTTTGCCTCTGAATGAAAAAAAATCTCTAAATACAGATATTATGTAAACATTAAATCAAGCCAATATGAATTTCATCTCATTATATCAAGTCCACATGAAAAATGAAGAGCGACTACCTCTGGAGAAAGAGTCACAATTATTTGGGAGATGGTGGTGTATCAATTACTGCAGAAATACACTCATCTATGTAAACAATGGTGGTTCTAAGAGAGAGAGAAAAACTCTTCCCAAAATGTAAGTGTAACATTAAAAGTCTGGATTTGAACTGCATTGTGCTTCATATGCTTTATGTACAGACAACATAACATAGAGCTTTAGAGATCAGCCTGCTTCCCATCATGCTCCATCTTCTCCACTCTGCTCTCATTACCTTTTACCTGCACTAATTATGGCAGCATATGGTACCAGGAAGAGTAGAAAGGAAACCTTATTGCAAAGCAGCAATTTTCCCACTGAAATCTACTCCAGACTTATTAATAATGAGACACTGCAATTTTTCTGCTGTGTGACTGTGATAACAAAGGTATTCCTGCTCCCTCACTCACTTAGGTTATAAGCTTTGGGAGAGCAAAATTCACATGTGTATATTCACAGCCTTGCACAGCAGGGCGTCTAAACTGTTAAACCATGGTAAATGAAGACAATAACAGCAATACTCCAGCATATATGACATCTTACATTCTCTAAATGTACTAACATTTGATTTTTTAAAGGTATTTTTAGTGCAACTTCCAGGCTTGGGTTTATTTTTTTTTTTTCAATTTTAAAACGTTTTTTAAGCCACTGGAAGAATGTCTTTGGAGCAGTTGTGGCTATTCCCATAGAAATCATAAAATCATTTTGGTTGTAAGAGGCCTTTAAGATCATCAAGTCCAACCATTGACGCAGCACTGCCTGGTCACCACCAACCTGTGTCCTTAGCTTGCTGTTCAGTTTGGAAATGCCTGGATCTGAGCCTCCATGTGGGCACGATGCTGCTTCACATCTTTCAATAGTCACTGATGGTCCAGCCAAGCACCAGTGCCAAGCACTCCTCTCCAGTGCAGTTGGCCTTGGTCTACCCTAACAGTTTTGTGCCTTTGTTTGGAACTCCTGTTAATGAGTGCAGGCAGTTAGTGTGGAAGTGTTGTCAGAACTATCAAATTACTATTACAGGCACAAGACTGTGACAATTTCAACACAACTCTGCTGTTGCTTGGAGCGTTCTGTTATGCGGGCATAACTGAGAAAAATAATTCAAAGCTAAGACTTTTTTTTTTTGTAATTTATTAGCAAGTCAAATGACACTGCCTGAAATAACAGAAGCAAGTCAGCAGGTAAATGGCTGTGTGAGAGGAGAGGGGCAGAACCTGATTGCTGCTGGGTTTACACACACACGAGCTGCAGTGCTGCTGGCCAGAGGGTACGTAGCACTGCCCTGGCTCTGCTGGATCCCCTGCTCCACGCTGCCTTCAACAGGCTGCTCTGGACCTCAGATATCTAACCACTGTGTGGTGGACACCACTTAGAAAAGCATTTCCAGTGCAGGTAAGGACTAAAAAGCAACCAGACGATTTTGTATCACAGTGAAAACAGGAGCCTAAGTGCTTCAGCACACAACGTTATTGAGACAAAATGTAAGCATTTATTCATCAAAAAAGCTACAGGTTATAAGAGAAATGATAAAGGCAAAAGTACTGATAGTCCATTAAAGGGCTTTTTCAGATCTTTTCTGGTCACTTGTATCAATGTACATGTTGATTAATGACCCTCAAGGCTTTCAGGATATCTCCTATATGCCTAACTGTGTGATTACATAAACTGCTCACTGACCTGTTTGGAATCTTAAACCTAACTGCATCTGGGCAACCCACTGACGTACACCTGTGCCTTGGAAACATGCTCTGCTAACACAGGCTTAGGCAGCCCCCAACAATCTGCAAAAGAGCTATTCAGAAGTCAGTAAGGAATCTAAACCATCACCTCTTTGTACTCTCCATTCCCCATATTTGACTTAGACACTGCAGCTGGCACGCTGAGAATAGTTAGCTATCTTTTCTCATTAAATATATGATCACACGAAACGCAGGGGTTTGAATTTGGATTGAAATGCTGTTACTAAAAGTATGGCTATATGCTAAATGTGCAGTAGGCTGTAAAATATCCCCTGCAGTGCTCTTCTGCAGAGATTTGGACATGCTCAAATTACTTTGGCTAGATTCTTTAAAGTAAAATAAATTGAAATCTAAAAAACAAATGTAACAGAAATATAGTATTATTAATCAGAATAAACACATAATTAACAACATCTAAAACCTGAAATAAATCACATTTTCTGGTGACATTGTTGAGAAAGGTTTTAGGTCAGATGCATTTTTAAACTTACTGAAGACAGAGGATTTATGCAGTCACCATTTTTCAGCTTCATGGAACAGATTTATGGGTTTGCAGACTGTCTGTATTTTCACAGGCTGGAAATGTCAACTTGGAATACTATTTTAAAAAATAAATTAAAATCCCCATCCATGTTCTGCCACAAGTCATTCTGTGCATTTTTAGCCACTGGAAATTCATGTTTCTCGTTGATAAACTGGACAGATTCCAGGGTGAGTTCCTTAGCTCCACACCAGCACGTAGCTTAGTGCCGCAGCTCAGGCATGATGCTGTCATAACTCACCACAACAGGCTTCTCCCAGCTGATCCTCAAGTGTCTCCCAAGTTTCCAGGAGCTTATGTACAAGTGTAAGCATGCACATACTTCATTCTAACCCTATCTGAATAGGCATCATACTCCTCTGGCTTCAGAGCCAGCCTGGCACATGAAGCACTGGACTAATCCCTCTCAAGCGCAGGCAGCTCTGTCGGGGGGTACACTGCACAGGATCCACACGCCACCACATTCAGTGGAGCAGCACAAGGCTGATATATGTTGCTTTTCAAGGCTTAAGGTTTATAGACATTCACATTTTGGTGAGAGCTTTGTTGTTAATATCAGTTTTCCACTGGTTCAGTCTCAAGAAAAACTAATTTCAGCTTAATCTAAAGAAGAAGTTTATATCTTACAGAAAACTGGAGCA
>NW_008622723.1:74706-79668 GCF_000691845.1 Merops nubicus | reverse complement strand
TGCTGTGGTAGCACAGGGCTGAGCAGGCCACTGAAGAAGCTTGACAATTTTCACTAAAACTTCTCTGTGCTGCACAAACACAGAATATTCTCTAGAACAGGCTTCCATTTGATTATTCTTTTGGTCATCCTTTAAGTTTATAAATAATATACAGGTATTTATGGCAAGAAAAGAAGCCTGCATAAGGCTCTGGAGAACTGTCTCTGTTACAGCCTTTTCAACTTGGAATACTATTTTAAAAAATAAATTAAAATCCCCATCCATGTTCTGCCACAAGTCATTCTGTGCATTTTTAGCCACTGATACTGCTCTTATGCCAATAAATCCACAGGAAAGTCTGCTGAAAGTGTATGCCAATATGCCATTGTACTTAGAAACACTGTAACAATCCGTTTCCAGTTCACAATAGGAAAATTCCAATTTAAAAAAAAAAAAATCAGCCAGAAATAATAAAAATTAAATCCTCTTCCCCCCAAAGTATATTTTCTGCAGGCAACAAATTCTGGCATGAACGATTTTGCTTAAAAACAAAACAAACAAACAAAGAAAAAGATCAAAAAACTCACTTACTTTGGTCTTTTTTTTTTTCAGATAACTGGGTTGCAATATACTTTTTTTTTTTTTCTCCTATGGTTTTCCGTGGGTGGGAGGAGATTATAACACTGTGATACCTCTACTTGTGGGACTTTCTCTTGCCCTCACTCTGAGCCACGTGCAGACACAGCAGACAGAATTAAGTAGCATGCCTCTCACAGAAATGGTTTTTTGTCTCATTCAAGTAAAAATGAAACATTGCCAATACAGGCAAATTGGAGCGTATGGGACAGCATAAAAGGTCAAACGAGAGCACTTCAGGCACTCATCCTCACTGCTAATGACAGATCAATAGTTACCCAATATTGTCTCTGGCTACTCACTGAATCAGCAGGAGCACAGAGGAAATTAGAGTCAGGGTTATAAAAAGAAGTGCTGGTGCCATTCTGCATCAGACTTAGAAGGTGCTGAGCTCTTTTGCTCAGACACAAGTGACCAAGCATTTTTCAGGCTGGGGCTGTAATCTCATAAATTTCAGCAGTGGAAGTGGTTCCTGTGCCCTGAGGGATCGTTTTGCAGGGTTGTGGCCACATCGCAGACAGTATTCACTTCTGTTACCATCTGCAGGGCACTTTTAAAATTATGTACCCCATCCCACGATCTGAGCAACAAGATTCATTGTTTCAGCTTTATTTTGCTTGTCACACCAGTGATTTAGCAGTCTGGCTTTCATCGCAATTCTCTATCTGCAAAGATATGATCAAAACAGAATGAAAAATTAGATGAAATTCAGTTTCTAGTCCCCTGCCACTGAGAAATATCAGCTGAGAGAATGGTTGACTAATTAGTTATTTGTGTGGAGGAAAAATAGGTGTAAAACCCCTTGGTAAACATGAAGAAAGTAACAGGAGAGTCGTTGCAACTAGAATAATGAAAAACCTCAAACAAAACTTACAGCAATTAATAGAAGGAAAATACTGACATTGTAATAATAAGACAGTTAAATAAAATGTTATGAAAAGGAAAATGTTTTTGTTATTATTGCACAGTCTTTCAAATGTTTCTCTATACCAAGATCTAATTTTCTTTTTTTTTTTTTTTTCTTCAGGGCAAAAGAAGTCCTAGAAGCTGAGGTGTAACACAAAAAATCCACAAACTCATTTATGTATTTTTTAATCAGAAGTGATTAGGGCTATGGTTAAATGAACCCAGAGGCTATAACTATCTAAATTATTCCTAAAGCTAGGGAATAATACACCATATCTGGGACTAACACACTGTTATAATCAGGTTGTTACTGTTAGAATAATTGTCGACACATGCAAATCAGTAAAAGTTTTTTTTCACTGTAGCAACTGTGCCTCAAAAGCTAATCAACGTGAGATGAGAATTATAGAATTGAGCTGGAGGTTCTTTTATAAACTACCTAGAGAAGGCTCTGGCAGCAAAACTCTATCAAGTTTCTGCACATGCCAGTTCTTTGCAACTGTGCTCCCAGCAAAAGCAGCTTCTCCCACTGCAAATCCATTTGCTGCTTTCTCTGTCAAGCAGGGGTCCCAGTAGCTCTTCAAAAGATAGGATTTTTTTTATAAGATCCCAGCAGATTCACTACTAAAATGTCCCTCTTGAACACAGCCATGAAATAGCACATTTCTACAGATTCACTGCAAGTTATTTTTCTCCTAAGGGAAGGGCAGAGAAGAGGTGAGAAGTGGCTCACTGCTGTGAAGCATTAGTCTATCTGGATCAATGCAGCTCCGTTGGACTGTGGATCCCATGCCAGGAACTGGCTGGTCCCAGCAAGGGATTACTTCTGCCAGCTGCCATCAAACCTCAGTTTTGCCCTTGCTAGCACTAAAGCCAGAAAGAAAACACCCTTGCCTGGAAGCCCTCCCCCAAAGAGGCAGGGCAGAGGAGCTGCAAGTCAGCTTCAGCCCAGGCTTGCAACCTGAACCTGTGTCCCACAAACACAGTCACAAGATCCAGCCCTGGCCCCTATTAACATCTATTAACTTTGGGACTCATAAGGAAGGAAGGGAATTCATGTTTCTGCAAATTAATTTCCGAAAATAAAGTGTAACAAATCAGTGAATATGCTGAATAATCGTTTTAGCACAGTCCTGTGCCAGTCCAAGGCCTTTGTAACACTGGTGTCTTTCCAGGCAGAGGTCAGTGCAGCAGCCCCTGTGCACTCCTGTGTTTCTTTCACACTCACCTGCCTCTTTTGTTGCCTTTTTCACATCAAAACTTTTCAAAGAATCACAGTCCTGACCTTCCCAGAAGAGTTGTCAAGCTCTGGGACAAGCCTGGGAAGTGGAGTCCCCACCCCTGGAGGGGTTTAAAAGAAGTGTTGATGTGGTGCTGAGGGACATGATTCAGTGGTGAGCTGGCATTTAATGTTTGGACTTGATCTTAAAGGCCTCTTCCAACCAAAATGATTGTATGATTCTATGAGTCTGCAAATCTAGATGACATTGGGACTAGGTTACCCCAGAGATGGGGAACAACTCTTTGTCACTCTGAAATTAGTAAAAAATAGAGTCTAGAAGTATCATAGGCCATTCTCCCTATTGCCAAAGAGTGAGAAATACCAAGGAGGACTTTTTTTTAATTGGTTCCTGCAGAGTTCACAGAATTATTCCTTTTGATACTAAGCATGCCCAACTTTTCACATTAATTACAGATGTTCATTGGGAAGTAAAAATGCTCACAAATAACACAAACGGATAGAAAAGTATCTAAACCTGAACAAAACCATGTGAGATCTCTGGGAGTACGGCTCCTGCCTATCCCCAAGGCTTTCAGAATTATTAATAGCATGACTTTGCTCTATCTTATCCCTTAGTACATGTAGTAATTTTTATCTCTTCAGTGCTAGGGAAAATGCTATGAAAGAGTGCTGAAACTATGAATTTCAGATGAATTAAAACTGAAATGCTCCCCTGATTTATGTGGGAGAACCTACGCTGGAATTTGAAACAGGAAAATATGTGTGGTATTTTGTCATGCTCGCTAGTAAAGAAAACAATTACCTCTAGCAGAAGATTAAATTATTATCCTCAAGGTGAAAGATGATGCTTTTGTTAGTGTTTTTCTATTTTTTAAAGACAGCAATTTTTACTAGGGAAAAACGTGCCCAGTATTTATAGTTGTTTTGGTTTTGTTTTTGTTTGTTTGTTTTTAAATTCATACCTGGAAAATATAAAGAGGTGGGGGGTTAGGGAAGATAAACTACAACAGAAGTCAGGAAGGAGGTATTTTACAAAACAGTGCAATTCCAAATAAAGGAATCTTACAAATTGTTAATGGAATTGAAAGAGACTGTAAACATTGCTGAGTGGACAGTTACTTAGAAGTTAATGAGACCTTGAAAATGCAGTAGCTAGGTGAAATCTGTTCTACCACAGAAACCTGGGTCATAGCCACAAAAAGCAAAACACTAATAAGACAGGCATTTTGTTAAAAAATAAGTTCCAAACTCACAAATCTCAACCTTGAAATCACTGTACAACGTAAGCTGTAAAAGAGATGCCACAGAGAGAGTGTCTGCTCAGTTTGTCAAGTCAGGGTCAGGGAAGATAAAGTGGAAGGTCCCAAGCAATGAAGAACAAGAGGTTGAGTCTGTCTTGGATAAAGTGGGAAATACTCATCCTTCAAACAGGAATGTGAAGTATCTGCTACAAATGGCACATCACTACAGTAAAGGACAGACACAGTGTTGCACATAGAAGGTAACACGTCAATTATCTGGGAATTTTCTTAATTCTAGTTCTTCCCCATGAGAGTGGTAAGACCTTGGAATGGGTTCCCCAGGGAGGTGGTTGAGGCCCCATCCCTGGGGGTCTTTAAGGCCAGGCTGGATGAGGCTCTGGGCAGCCTGATCTAGTGGGAGGTGTCCCTGCTCCTGGCAGAGGGGTTGGAACTGGGTGATCCTTGGGGTCCCTTCCAACCCTGACAGATTCTGATCTGTTTTAGCAGAGGACTTTAGAGCCCTAATGGCTCAATGGTTGGACTTGATGATCTTGAAGGTCCCTTCCAACCTAAAGGATTCTATGATTCTATGATTCTAACTTCATAAAGCAAAAATTTCATTATAAAGGGCAAATTCTTCAAATAAACTTACTTGAGACTTGGGTGTTAATTCCATGAGACCTTTCTTCCAGAAAAAAATAGAATTAGGGCTCCCCTGGCTATATCAGGTATTTCAGCCAAAAGAATTTACATAAAAGTATATTTAGTGTGATGAACCAGCATAAATATTTTCACAAGCTTTTTCTTAGCTTAACAACAAAAGACAAAGAAAAAAGGGACTAGCACAAGAAAGGACAAAATTTAACACACAATAAATTGACCGTGCAATAAGTAGCAATTCAGAAAGAAAATCTGTGAAGAAGCTGATACTGCCAGAAAAGTAATGGAAGTAGTTTC
>NW_008622723.1:74057-74675 GCF_000691845.1 Merops nubicus | reverse complement strand
TGGGTCATTCCTGAGATGGCTGAACTTGCAGAAGGCTTATTTCTAAGATTCAGCTATTTCTAAGGTGAGCTCTGTAACACAAGTGATGATAGGAGAGCAATAATCTTCTGCTGACTTAGAAAAGCTTCTGAGTTGCTTGTCAGGTTGCAGCTAGGGGCCTGGCAGGAAAAACAGCCCCTGCTTGTTCCTTCTCCTTTTCCCACCACAGCACTGTCCCCCCAGCTCTGTCTGAACTGCATGTATGTGACAGCTCGTGTGAAACATGCAGCTGGTGAAGGTTTGCCTCCCCAGAAACTTGTTTTGGTGAGATATTGGTTTTAAGATGGTGCTTTTAAGAGGGTGCTTTCACCTATTTGACAGGCATAATCTTGAATGGCAAAGATCCACATTTCAGTCCAGACTTCACCAGAGTAAAAGAAAAACACTGATCCTGGCAGTTGAGCTGAACCTGATCCAGGGAAAAGCCTGGCTTTAATCCTGCTTTTTCTCCCATGAGAGCACGGGCACGCCTGGCACAGTGACCCGTCCCATTTGTGGCTCTGGACCTCTGGGGTGGCTGTGGGTAGAGCTTGAGCAGCAGGGCTGGGTGGTTCCCTAACCCCGCCCCTTGTACCCACC
>NW_008622723.1:8476-73989 GCF_000691845.1 Merops nubicus | reverse complement strand
CCTGCTGATCCATCGCACTGGGAGGAGGAGATGGGGAGTGAAAGGCTCACCCTGGCCCAAGCCCTCCACCCGGACTTCTAAAATGCTACCTCTAGAATCATAGAATCACTATGGTTCAAAAGGACCTCTAGGACCATCAAGGCCTCTCTAGAGAGGAGATATGTGGAGTTCCAAAACTAGTCAAAATATTTTAGAATGAAACAGAATCAAATCAGAATGATTTTGGTCGCAGCTGGGTGTCAACCAATGAGTTAGGAGTTAGGTAACTCCTTGTTTGCTATTTAATCTACTAAGCATCTATTATGAAGGTTGAATTTTCTAAAGGCCAGTGCAAAAGAGCAGGAAATAAGGACATGGATTTTTTGAAGAGGCTTTAAAACTTTTTAATAGCCTACTTTTCCCTGTATTTCCTCTAAATTCCTAGTGTTTTACTTCATGAAAAGTATTTTATACAGACACTGGTGCATGCAAATAAATTTGTCCAAGAAGGATTTCTCAAGGAAATTCTAGGAGTTATTCACACAGATATGAGATAATTACTCTGTGTGGGCATTACTTCTAGAAAATTAGAGAGGCACTTATGTAAAAACTTGCACTAAATTGATATCCCAGTAAAACCCACATCCTTACCAATGCTCAGCATCAGATTATGTTTTCAGTTGCATATTACAATACACGAACATGATAATGACTGTGTGAAAAATATATGCAAGGCTGTCTAATGTTTGATTAATGGTCTGACTTTATCTGGAAGAAATGGAAATTCTCATAAGGTTTTATAAATCAGTGAAGAGACGACAAATTAATAACTTTGTTTCCATAGAAATAGAGCTCAGCTAATTCCATAAAATATGTCACTCTGGTGTTATTATTGCAGCAATTAAAATGTTTTTCCTTTTAGTCCTTTATTTTAGCTTTGTTTAAAAATAACTGAACTCATAGTAGGAATGCAGTCTGTCTTGATGCTTTTGCATAGTTATATAGCCCAGAGGAATTAATACCCACCAAGTCAAAATACTTTCCAACCTTGCAGCACTCCATAACAAAGAAGGAAAGGGTAGATGAGAAATTCAGTAGGCATGTGAGTATAATGTGAGTATAAAATATTCAGGAAAAATTCATACTACCATCCAATCTGAGAAGATGAAGAAAAAAGGCACATTTGTTCTTGGCTAATGATAATACAAATTAAGTTTTCATTTTTTTCCAGCTGAGTTTGAATACACTATACTCACTTCATGAGTGCAGTTCTTACAGAATAAAATTAATTAATTCTCTTTCATTCTTTTAGGCACTCAATAGGCAATCTCCTATTTGAGGTTTATTTGACTGAGTACATTGAACTATACAAAAAAACATGCAACCATTTTCTGTCTTAAATGTTGGAGCATGTGTGATATCATGTCACATCTTTTCCTTTTTTTTTAGGCCAGTTTCTTTTGTTTGCCTAAGTCACTATCTTTAATGACCACGACAAATGAAAAGGGAAGTGTGATTTACCTGTTCTAATCTCTGTGAATCAGATTCTCAGGCATTCAGGCTGTCCAAATGCACTTTAAAAGCTGTGGACTTCCTTCTTACCTGTCTGGCCCTTATCACTTTTCAAGATTATGTACAACCATGTCTTAGTTGTTTCATTTATAATGTCATCAAGTTTGGGTTGTTACATTCGTTATAGGTTGCTGTGCTGAATTTTTCCCCTCTCCTCTTTCTGCCTGTGCCTTCAAGGGATGTCTGAAACATGAAACACTACTTTTCACTGGTTGAACAAAAACATTAAAAGTTAGATTCCACACTAAGTTATATTCACTCAGGGAATATTCATTGCAACCTCCACGGTCTAACTGATGTTACTGCAAAACAAGTTTGATCCTCTACGTGTAAATATTAATAGACAATACTGACAGAAATTAAATTCTGCTATTCTGAAAAGTATGTCACAACATATAGCAGGATAGAAAAAATGGCCCTTCATGCATATTTCAATATATAATATAAAACCTATGAAAAAAACACTGTGTTTTTCAGAGAAAGAGAAAATTTAAGGATATTCTTTAGGGGGAAAATGATCTTTTATTTGTTAAAAATTAAGTTCCTGCTGTAAACGTCTCAGTAATATTCCTTTGGAGTTTAGAAAGAACCTTTTTTGTTAGGGTAACTATCCTGTGTACACCTGAACGCTCGCTCTGATATACTGCCTACAACAAATCTACTCTATACAGCACAGTTTTCATACCACATTCACCATTATAACAGCCAAGCCCCTTTCAGATGTACATTCAGCAACGTGACAAACGTGTGTCATTTAAGAAATCTGCTGGCCAATGATGGAAAATATGAAGAAGTTAGAGCAAAAAAATCCACATAAATATTAATTTAGGACATAAAAAGAGCTTTCTTTAGATGTTATGGGATTCAGTACTGAAAAGACAGAAAATGGAAGAATTTCAGTTGTTTGTTTAACCTTAATTTGCCACACTGACAGTTGCTGATAAACTTTATACTAGGCCTTGCTTGACTGCAGTGTGGTACCAAAGAGGCAAATACTCTGTGAACAGTCTTCCAATATGTGGTCATATATAGTTTTATTTCCTGCTTGATATCTATTGTGTTCAGCACACAATATACATTGCTCTGTAAATCAAAGGTATTTAATTCTCTCCTAAGCTTCTAATTAACTATTATGTCTTAGGTACTGTATGCTATTTAACCCTGGCCTGAATGCCCAGGAGCTAAACTTCTCCTTGTCATTAGGGATTTGAATGTTCCAGCAGCTGCATTCAATCCACGGCTATAGTATCAATGTGGGATGAATTCTTGGTAGACAAACAATGGAAGCTTCAAGACTTTTACAACTAAAAGTATCTATTTTTTCCAGAAATGACAGAAGTTAAAAGTAATGCACAAAGGATGACTCTCAAAGGGTCACAATTATACAATGATTAAAACCACTATGGGCTTTTTCTTCTTTTTTAACTTGTAGTCAAAACCAAACTCTGTAACAGTTTCCATGAGTTGAACTTAAAACAACTGACATGGAGATATGCAAAACAGACAGTGGTGTTTTCTTTCTCTGCTAAAATGTGTTTTAAACACTAGTTAATTACATAAGAGCTTCCAGGGCCAGAAGCAACTTTTGAGTGCTCCATTTTGAAGCTGCAAACTTTATGCCCTACTAATAAATACATTTCTTGGGTTAGCCCTGCAGCATTATCAGATAAACTCTGTGACTGCATTTGTTTTTTATTTATAAAATGCTACCAATGACCCAGGGCTGAATCTCTAGAGAGGCTGGGCCTTAGGCAGGTAGAATTCTATTGGAAATTTCCCATTTGAAAAGAAAAAGAAGAAACATTACTCTGACAGGCCCATTAAAATAGGTGAATGTGTAAAAATTCTCCAGGGTTTGGACTATGTAATGAAATCTGGGTGAGGCAGGTTAGCATCTCCAAGGCAATGCTATGCTAAGTACTACCCAATGGAGCTGCCTCAAGGGATCACATGGATAATAATTATCTAGTTATATGCAGAAAAGACATACATGTCTCTGTAGGCATATTTACCTAGAGCATAATGGTCATAAAATTAGGAAGAAGTCAGTCCCTAGCAATTCACATTTGAACCAAGAATGAATCTGCAGGCTTACTGCTGCTTAACAAAGTGCATAATTTCGCTCTTACTCAGAAACTATTTTACAGAAATTGGCATCCTTATTACTAAGTTAATAGAAAAATTCCAATTGAACTCTACAAGACTTTTTCCCTATTACAGTAATGTTGCAGAGCTCTATTTAGTAAAAATGAGTGCTTAAACCTTCTGACAATTTCTTCACCGAACTTAAATTCCACTCAAGAAATGTGGAAAGTGTGAGTCTGAATGAAGATGGGGTTCTTTATGCCCTGACATGCACAGACTAGGGATGTCTTGCCTTTAAGCAGTGGCTGTAAACATGCAACAGAACTTCTGTGCTCTTGGGAAAGCTTCTACACTGAGATGAAATCCTACGCCCAGATTCAGGTGGAATTTTGTCACTGAACTCTGCCCATGATTTACTCTGTCCTTACTCTGGAGATGGCAAATTAATGAAATATAGCCATAATATTAGCACCTCATAGCTTCATAGCAAGACATAAAAAATCTGTGGAAGAATTACAGCATTTCCCTTTTCCAATCAAGACATGAGTGACAGAGAACACCTGCTCTGGTGTCACCTCAGATCTATACCTGCTTTAAAGACAGAGGTGCTGAACTTCACAAGAAGAACAAGAATAACTAAATTATGTACTTCCACTTGATGACAAGCTTCTGGTCTAGACAGATTCCCAGTCTTCCTGGAAAACCTTATTTTGAGTAGTTGTTTTTTCCAGCTTTTGCCTTCATCTAAAATAACACTGGTCACTGGAGCCACAAACTTACTAACACCAGTCCAGATAAATTTCTGTCAAAGGACCACCAAAAGTTGTAACTACACACAGATGGGCACACGTGATCTAACTTGGCTGAGTGGGAATGAAGAATTCAGTGTCTTTAAAACATTAGCAGAAATCCAGACTACACCGTTCCCTGTTAACTTGCCTCCTCACACAGCATCCTCAAACCTGATAGCAAACTTATTCTAATCAAGATGCTCTTTACCTCTTCCAGAGGCAAAATTCTGCCTTTTCTGAAACTAGAAGAGAACAGTAATGACAAAGTGTGTTATTGTCAAGATCTGACTTCCACTGCAGGCATAACTTGTGACTGATAATCCTATTGTTATATTTCTCAAGAAGATCTGCAATATTGTTTAGTCAGTGACATGACAAATGTGCCCTATAATTTCACAGTTCACAGCCATTCATTCTGAGTGCTGACATGGCTGAAATCATAACGTGGCATGATATTGTTATGCAGGATAAAGACAGAGGGCCTAATTAAACTCCCCTCAAATGTTACATTCATCCTTATTAATCAAGAATTTGGGATTCCTAAGGTAATATCAAGGAAAGTTAAAATTGGTTTCTATGGCTTATTTGATTACATAGAAACACAGAATCTCAATTCTGTCATCTATAGTTTTAATATCAGCATATTAAGTATGATTTATGTCAACATAGTAAAGCAGATGGAAAATTTTAGAAATATGATCTTCTGGCAAGTATTGTCAGGAGTGACAAAGTCTGGCTTCAGGTAGCTGGGTTCCCTGCAAAACTATAAATAACTGGATTGTGAATCCCCAAGTTCACTGCTTTAGGTAGTCTTTAATAATTTAATTCAAACACTTCTGCTATTTCAGGGAGTTTTTTCTCAGGACAGGGACACTGTTCTTCAGGAGAACTGCTCTATTCATTCTGGGTGAAAATTTGCTATCTGCTCTGCTTCCTTTTTCACTAGGAGCTGGTAAGGAAAAAATAGGTACTATAGCAACCTGTTTATGTACATTAATATTTCCCCAAAACCTTGGCAACTGCTAGGCAGAACCAAGAAGCAAGACAAGATGTTAGTGTAGATAAGACAAGGTAACTGTGAGAGTTCCCCCACCTCCCTGCAAGGCACGAGCTTAGCAGCAACTGGTGAGATGGGCTTGTCCTTAAGCACTAAAAATTAAGATACACAAAAGCAGACAAGGAGAGAACAGGCCTAACATCTGCCCCAACACAGGGACAGAGAATATCAGTAAGAAGAGGGCAAAAAGAAACAGCCTGGGAGACTTGGAGCTGTCCACCATTAGGAAAAGCACAAGAAGCAACTGAGAATTCAAAGATTCCCAGGGGCCCTCCAAAGTGCTAAAAGAGAGGTGGTGACAGAAGGCTGTAAATTAAGCAAGCCAGGGAGTGCCTAGGAGTAATAAAAGGACTGAGGAACAGACTTTGGGATGCAGACTACCAACATCTGTTCACTGTTCTGAGGAAAAGAAAGTCCCATAATAGCAGAGCTCTGATATTGAAGCTGACAGGGTTGAAAGTGGCTTTCTTGAATGGACAGCATTAGATGCTGTCCACAGCTTTTATAGGACCAGATCTGGTAGATGTTTTATTTCCCTCAGCACTGGGATTTTACTCCAGTCCTTTATTCTTTCCAGTCTCATCTCAGCAGTTCCCACCAGAGATTTTTTTTTTTTTACCAGCTGCTTCCTCCACATGAATTCAGAGTCAGTGATACACCCACACACTGCTGGCCAGCTACAAATCATCTTCTGAACAGGAAAAATGGGGCTGGAGCTTCTTTTAAGCCTTCTACTCATCGCCCTTCTGGAGTTATCAGTGTGGTCTTGGGTATGAGTGGAGAATAAAGGAGGAACAGTCCCACTCCAAAAACAATTTTTCTTCTTTCCCATCTTGCTGTAAGATGGCCTAAAGAATTTGATGTATGGGGAAAGAGGGGTTTGTTTACTTTGTTCAGTAAACACAAAGTGGATATCAGTTTGGTCAAACAATGACCAAAACCAAAACAACCAACAATGTAATTTTCATTCATTTTTCCTTCAGATATTAATATTTTAATTGCAAGACAAGTCTCACAGCACTGACCTGCACAGATAGTACTAACACTTTCAAGAAATAGTTTCAGAAAACAGACTGTGGTGTAAAATGCTGCTGAGCTAACAGCTGACTACTGAGTACCTGCAATTATAGGTGGTAGTCATATAACATGAGGGAATGGGTCAAGTTCATTCTTTCAGAAGCCATTAAATCCTTTCTGGCCTTGCTTGCTGGATACCCCAACACACACAGCTCTCTAGAGTTATTGTTTCTGTGTTTCAAAATCTTGCAGGAAAGACAGAAGAGGAAAAACTTTTTGCTTCAAGCAGATTGCCTCTCTGCCTGGTTTTCCTTCTAACTTAAAAGAGAGAAAGGAAAAGAAAAACAATGTGCACTGTCCAATATACAGCAACTTCAGATCTAGAGATGAGCTACAAATTCCCAGTGTCTGGGTTCAGGGAGGCCATAAATAAAACTGCAGAGCCAGCTTGAGATGCTCTTGGGTGTAACTTAGAGTGAAAAACTGGCGCTGCATACTGAGAGCATGGCTCAGCCATTCATTTATAACAATAGCACTATTCTTCTGTCTGCACAAGGAAAACAAATCTCCTGTTGTTAGGAATCAAAGACAAGTCCTTCAGACTCTAGGAGACATATTTAACAATGACTAAGTGTGCCACTCCATCAGGATTCACTCTTTAATATTTTCTATCTCACTCTCATTATGTAGTACTTCTGTAAGTGACTGTAGTTTATCCCAAAAAGCCAGTTTATTGACCTCCACCTACAACAAAAGTGTCTTAAAAAGGCTTGGTGTGCAACAAAGTATGCAAAATTGATCCCTTAAATGTTTGCTAAGAGTGTGATTTGAAGTCTCATCCTTGTTCAGAGAGGGTTCAAGATCTCAGAAAAAAATCCTGGCAAGAGACATGAAAAAGGCTTTCTGAATCAGCTTTGCAATTCATGGCTCTTATATTCTCTACAAGTAAGGATGGTGATTGGCAGAAAAGAGAAATAAAAGAAGTAAACTTCCTTTTGCCAGTGAATTCTCCTTAGTTTTCTCAAGTATTTGAGATTTGGAAGAAACTCGCTGAATCATAAATCCTATTTCAGTGCAGTTTCAGCACAGCTTTACAGAACTCGGGGCAGTCAGTTTTTGACAAAGAGGATGCCAATCATGGTTGCCACCAATGAGTTTGGAACATTTCCATTGACTTCAACTCCATAGGCACCAACCTCAAAGTTATGAGGAAGTAATCTAAAGCAAACTGTGGCCTAGTAGCAAATGCTGCCATTCCCAAAATCAATGGTAAATCCATTGTCCAGTGGCTCTTGGTGAAATGGCAAGTAAACAAACACGATCACTTTGAAGTCAGTGTCTGCTAAAAGTTCAGCCTTGTCATCCCCATGGTCTGATGATGTTCAAGGATAAAGCCTCATTAATATAGACACTTAGTTTGCAACACAGAAAAATGTGCTGTATGTAAAAACAGTCTATCCTTTTTTCAAGATAGACCAGTAGCTGTTCTTTGGAAATGCTGACAATAATAAATCTGATTTTGCTCCATTTCCAGACCAGCAGAGCTACTAAACACAGCCAGAACAATGGCAGTGCTATGGCTGTCGAATGTCCAGGATGGGGGGGGTAACAGGCACCTGGATCCATCACATGCTATTTTAAACTCAAATGATTAATCTCAAATAAATGGAGATCTACTGGTTTCATATTTGTTTAATTCCACCAAGTTAATGATATGGTGATATAAGGAGACCAGAGTCAAATAAAAGGATGTCAACTTCCAAGTAAAAAATTTGCTTTCACATTTCTGCAGTTGAGACTTTACCACTGAGACAATGTACCTCTGCTTCCAGAAGCACTCATACTGTGTGGGGTCAGCTGGATTCAGGTGCAGATAAAAAGATATTAGACATACACACACAAATATATATCTTATTTACACGTGTTGCTTCAGATGCTTTTGGCAGTCTTTCATATTGCCATGAAATTCACTGCAGTTTGGGTTCCATTTCTAAGTCCTCCAGCTTCAAATACTACATTTTAATTCTACTTAATGAAAAAGATATGCTTTAGAGCTATAATAAACTTTTCTTGTGAAAATATTCCTGAAGCATGGAGTGACATTGCTTACTGCAAATGAATACTGCAATAGTATATTTACATAAATAATTTAAAATCCAAGAGGTAGGTAGTAAAAGAATATTGCCATGATAAACCATGAAACCAGAGAACTACACTGCTTTAATTAAAAATTACAAATACACTGCAGAAAGCAACTTATTTACACATAGTTAAAAGTCTTACTATTGAATACCCTGGACTTGTTGAATCCAAGAAAGGGAAAAATACAGAAACCAATCTCTTCGTGCAGACAAATATTGAGAACCATAACTGTGCTTAATTAAGATCTACTGTTAATAATGGATTTCAGAGAGGGAGATTCTTCTTTTAATTTCCCAAGGTAGAAAATGTTATTAAATTTGGCCTTTAACTTCTCATTGACATGTACACTTGAAACTTCTGATTAAAATTTCAGAGGTTGGAAAGAAGCACCCAAAATTAAACTCTTAAATCTGGCACAAAAATAACAATGATCCCTGATTAAGAAATCAAATTTCAGAAACTTCATTACTGTTCTATTAATAAAATGTTGGGTTATAATTAAAATGGGGCCTGCTGGATTTCTTTCATTTTTTAATTCTAAAAAAGTTGGAAACTGCAGAGGGAATTAGATACTTAAAAATAGGTTAATGAATCTAAGAAATGTGATCCAACTTGAACAGGGGTCTTTTCTTTCTGTGTGTGATCACAGTGGAACAAATATTCTGTTGCACACTAAAGATGTGTGTTCAGGAAAACCCACTGCTCTCTGCTCCTTCATCCCCAACATCTGGAGCCCAGAGCTCGCTATGCTCAGTGCAGACTTTTCATAGGAAGCCACAGATCTGGGCCTGGTTGTGAAAGTCAGTGTTAATCTAGTTTTAAACACGTATAATTTAGAGCAAAATTAAACTTGCTACCTACATTATTTAGCTGCTCAATATGAGCATGTGGTTCTTGTTTGCAGGATGATGTTTCTACCTCTGCCTTGAGCTCCCTTGAAAAGTTAACGTTAGTAGATCAGAGGAAAGCTGACACCATGAAAGTTCACTGCTAATCGTGTGCAGACAAATAGCTGGAGCTCAAGGTATGTGCTTTTGAGCCTTACAAATAGTTGGAGTAATATTTTTTCAGTGTAATACATTTTTGCCAGTTTGTTTGAGCTCTTAAATGAAATTCTTCTCACTCTGCAAAAACACTTCAAGCTGAAGAATAAGAAAGAAAATTGCTTCAAAAGTACAGCTGTCTTTAGGAGTTTTTACAAAGTAAGCCACATTTTTCAAAGAGAGAAGTAATTTGAATCTGATTCAGATATGCAATGTTCAAAGAATAAATTCAATCTAGCTGTGGACAATGGCACAAATGGTTTCCATACACTATTCATAGTTCTTGAAATGCGTTTATGATGTTATATCTAGTAAAGTAACTAAATATCCTGATTACAAATAATCATCAGCCCCTCCTACAAGTTTTTTATAGAAAAACTAACTAAAAATATTCCTGCAGTTAGATATATCTCTGTTGTTAGAGGCTGAAAATGAGACAAAAGTAACATTACTAACGGTCTGCTGTTTTTTTTGTTTGGAGCCATCTGCATCTCTTGAGTAGATATATACTTAGTGGGAGGTGACGTACATTCATATATATATAATTTGTTGGGGTGAAGGCATTTTTGGTAGAGAAAAATGGAAATTTTCATACTCCATTAACTACATATTTTTGAGATGATGCAGAAAATTGAAACTTTTAATTATCTGCCTTGCCTTTTTCCTCCTTCCTTGGAGATGAGCGCAGTGATCTGCCTAAACTCACCTTCTCCTCATTTGAATTGAAGGCTGACAGTGTGCCCTCTTGCAATGGCATGCTTACCAGCACTTGTTACTGACAGAGAACATCTTCAAGATCAGTAGCTTTCTTTTTTTTTGTAGAACAGTACATGTGTCAAATCTTGTTTAAGAAGTGCACAACCACTGCTAAGTAATGGTGTGATATTAGAGAAATCTAGTCTGAGGTATAGAGGGACAGTGCTTTGAAGTCATTCACACAGATATGTTCATGCCCTTTTATATACAGGGATATCGAGGGGAAATTAGACCCACAGGTAAGAACAAAAAATTAGACACAGATGTAGATTTTAGTTGCAGTACCTAACCTGCTATTCTCAAATGCTGAGAAAAGCTGTATGGGAATTTTACTCAGTATTAGAGAAAGTGGCTGATCTCTCATTTTTCAACACCTCTAAAACCAAAAGAGCAGACCATGTCAATCTAAATATAAGATGATGACATCACTTAATACCTAGGTTTGCTCCTTGCAACATGGCACCTGTGTGGCATTGTATTACCACAGCACAGAAATAATAGTTTACTTTCATCTCTCTGGGCAAGGCCAAGTCTTAGCTTACTATAGCTGCCATGTTTCACCAGGAAACATTTTCTCATCCCTTGAACATTTGTACAGTTATCAGTTCACTGGGGGACATTATAAATGATCATAAATTGACTTAAACCATATGTAAAATAGATAAATTATTTCTAACCATATGTAAAGCAGATCTATTATTTCAATACACATTTTCAATTTTTACACATTTTCTCTGGCTCTCATGAAGGAAGAGGAATAAACAAGCAGGTTAAAAGTAATTTTGAAACACTGTGCAAAGCTGTGTCCGTTGCTTATGGCACTCCATGGTTCTACTGCAGAAATCTGTCTGGAAAGCCACTGCTCTCTGTCTAATGCAGTCCTTTGTCTGCATCATACTGAATCTCCTGATTGCAGGAAAAAAATGCACCATTTCTTATTAAGCAAAGCCCAAAGAACTTTAAGTTCATTCTATATTGGTAGGCAAATTCTTGTGAACAAAAGACATACTCGTTTTCTGGTGGATGAAGATGACACTCACCTGATGGTCTGATGTTGCAAAGTGTCTGGGTCGGTGGCGTTGACCGTAAACACAACACTGCCAACAGGGATGTTTTCTTGCTTTGTCACTTGCATTGGGTTTGGGTGGAAAACTGGACCTTCATTCACATCCTCAACAGTGATCTGAACTGTTGCTGTGGAACTGGGGCCATAGGCTATGTCTGGAATCAGCGGGTCCTCATTTTCTACTTTGATCAGCAGCGTGTGAAATGCCGAAATCTCATAATCTAAAGGCTGCAAAACATATAAGATCAGAGTGGAAGGTGCAAAGACAGTACTTCACACCTTTTCCTTGTACCCCATAGCAAACCTACAGAAGATAAAATTAGCCAGAAAGGGACAAGAGCATTCATGGCATCTGACACTTGGTTGGAGTTTAGTATTAGACACAACGGCAGTTATAAAGAGCATTGAATATAATGAACATAATGGACTTGACAGAAGAAGAAGACATCCCACTATCCAAGAGCATATACTTTTTTTGCCATAACTCATACATATAATTTAACTCTCACATATACATGCTTATTTATGATGTTAGATTCATTTAGTAAACAAAGAGGTCATACATAGTTGCTACTTATGGTAAGTAACAGAATGCTATTTTCTCAACTCCTACTTTGAAATCAAAAGCACCTCCCTGAAAATACATGTCACTCGTCTTAAGAATTGAAAATACCTTTTCTGATGTCAAACAGAGAAAATTCTGGTACAGGTTGCAACCAGAACTACTTTAATTTTATTTTTTTTCAAAGTGTGAGATATGGTATTATCTTCACAGAAAGACAGGCAATATATTTTCATCATGAGACTTGACAAATATGGGACCAAAGATGGCTCTACAGTTTGGCATGAAGTCATATCTCTTACTTTCCTGGTATTTGCATCTGTGTTCTTTAACTGAGAACAAAATGTGGCCCTTGAATTCTAATTGTATCCTCAGTCACAAACAAAACTTTGTTATAAAGTCTCACTACTGCTTGTGATGCTTACTGCAAACCTAGCTGCTATTTAAGCACAATGGCAATTTCATTAGCAACAGGCAGGTCCTTATGACTACAGAAGCAAGGTCACTGTGACAGAAGGAGGAGTTATATGTATTGTCTGGACAAGGGCTGAGAGCCCACTCCATAGTTTGGAGTAGCTTATCCTTGCCATGCCTTCTCTTACGCAGTAAATCCAATGGGGGAACCTTACAGTAACAATACAGCACAACAGCAAATTCTTCTTACTTTGACAACAGAGAGCATTCCCTCGTTAGTCTGGGGATTAGTATGGATTTCAAAACTCTGTCCTGGATTTCCATTAAT
Source organism: Merops nubicus (assembly GCF_000691845.1). Classification (NCBI taxonomy): domain Eukaryota; kingdom Metazoa; phylum Chordata; class Aves; order Coraciiformes; family Meropidae; genus Merops; species Merops nubicus. Next base: position 61,177 of record NW_008622723.1, on the reverse strand, counting down.
GATGGTGTAGACAGCTCTCCACGCTCCTGTTGCTGGGTCATCTCGGTCACCAACAGTTAAGTTCACGATCACACCCGTGACTCCCTCCTTTACTGTGGCTTGAAACTAGAAAAAAAAATAAATAGAGGAAATTGTTAAATAGTTACTATTTTCAATTAATGACCACACACACATGAAATACCCAAGCCACGTTAATAATTTATCACAACAGGAGACAAATGTAATCCTTGACTGAAATGGAACTTTATAGGCTTTAAATAATACATTCTCACTCATGAAAGATAAGGGAGCACGTTAGAGCTGCTCTTCATTTACTAGGTGGCAGATAAACAGCAGTGTGATAGGAATCAAGCTTTGGAAGGTTCTGATCACAAGAAGACAGTTCATCTCACGTTACTGGAGAAGTGAATCCTGAAAATGCAGTGTTGAATAGGTGCACATGCTGGCAGGAAGGGAGCCATACTCATGGCTAGGCAGAGAAGGAAGCTGACTGATAGAGCCCATCCTTGCCCTTGGATGGACTACTATTTACAAATAATCCAGTTTTGTGTTTCAAACTATTCTTTTCATAAATTACACTACCCATATTATTGTTTTACTATGCAATCAATAGATAAAATATTCTTCACAAAAAATATTCCCATACTGTTTATTGGAGGGGTTGCTCTACAAGAATCAAAAATAATTGGACCTTGTGCTACCACTTTGCATAACTAAAAGTCAGTGTTACTTCCTTTTTTCAGCAGAAGAATTTTTAATGACCTTGTGAAGTTTTTTGCACCACTGTACTGCTCAGCTAGCTACAAAGAAAATTCTAATTTACTACCCAGACAGTGTATAACATCATTCTTATTTATGTAGGAAAAACATTAAACCATTGGAAAAGCTTGTAAGGGTCAGACTTAATAATACTCCTCACCTTTCAAGTACTTGAGGCTGATGTGCTAAAAGCACTGTATATAAGAGTGATAAGATAATACCTGTTTTATAGATGGATAAACCATAATGATAACATACCTAATCCTGAGAAGTGCTGAACATCAGCAGTACGCTTATAGATCATTAGGACATCTTAGCATTTTTAGGGATTAAGCCTTCAAAAGTGCAAAATTACAGACTTTAATGACAGTAAAGGGCTTTGCTGTACGTGCACTGCTTAAAAGCTACGTTGCTGTTGACAAGATATCACCCAAGGGCAAAAAGTCATCTAAGCAGCTTCAAGACCTGAATGGAGTAAATGCCTTTTGCTCTGTCTTATAGGACACATGAAGTCAAAACAGTACAGAAGATCTTATGACAATTTTAAGTCCAGAAGATTAGACATTTTATTAATATAAAGATTTCACAATCTGCAATTTCACATTTCTACATATTAATATATAGATTTCACAATCTGGACAGAGTAGGTGAAATGGATTTTCTCCTAGTAAAATACAGAGGAGATGACGATGTCTTCTCCTGTGTTCAGTAATCATTTATTTAATTTCTTCAAGTAGATTTGACATATGTTTCCAAATAGAACTTTTCCCATTTAGCTCTATAATTTGAATGTATGCATTCAGTTCAAGCTTTCTAACCTCAAACCTGATTTTAGAAAAGGATGACATTAATGATTGGCTAATTCTATTCTCTTTGGTATATTTAACAAAGAATTTAAAGAGTCTTTTGATTTTGATGGTTAATATGTAACAGGTTGTGATTGAGCTTTGTTTAAGACAGATCATTAAGCTCATATGCAGTTTAATTAACTCTGAATGATAATATTTTTGCTTGCTTTGAAACAAAACAAAAGAAAAGCTAAATTAAGGATTTTGGAAATAACAGAGGACTGATTACCAAGATCGTACTCCTCCTTGCTCAGCAAAATGTTGTCACTGAAAGTACACATGGACACCTCTTACTCTAATTGAAAATAAGCCATTAGCCTGATTGATATGTTTGTATTATTTCACATTGTCTCAGTTTGAGCATGTATAAAATGAGACATTAGAAACAGAAGTATTTTTCCCAAGTATTCAGTATCAAACAATTCCTATTTAGCTATGTAAAAAGGTTACTAGACTTCTAGGTACCTAATCATAAAATCCAACCTTTAGATTTGACTGGACATCTGCTCCTAATTCATATTGATACTTCTGAAAAATCTTTTCCTTAATCCACTAGTCTGCTTCAATCAAGTGTTCAATAGTCCCTGGATCACCTTGGGAACAGCAATACCTGCTAGGGTAAAATATTTAAAGATCTGGCTATTTTATTCAGACACATAGTGAAGCCAGTGAGATAAGTTTATTTTGCTGTGTGCTTCCCCCCAACAACATGACCTTTATTTCCTTTAATCCTGCTCAAGTGATAACCACCAGTGGTGGTCATAACAAACATGCCTAAGCCGTGTGGTTTTGGGGGAAACAGATAATGACACAATAGCCAAGGGCTGTTATGAGCAATGTGCCCACCCAATCACAGAACTGGTCAGTGTGTGACTCAAAGCAAATTTGGAAGAAACTAACATCTGTATTCGGTATATAAATATGACTATAAGTCAATTATCTTACTCTGTAAATAGTGGGCAGCCCGAGGCTCACTGAGCTCTCCTGCACGACAGTGGGCTGCACGCCAGGATCTCTTCTTGAGTAGGGACAACTCTCAAGGTTACTCCTCAAGGCTAAGAGAACTCTTATCATGTCAGATTCTCAGTAAGTGAATTTGGAGTAAGTGCAGGGAAGAAACTAACATCTGTATTCGGTATGTAAATACGACTGTAAGTCAATTATCTTCCTCTGTAAATAGTGGGCAGCCCGAAGCCCACTGAGGTCTCCTGCACAACAGTGGGCTGCACGCCAGGATCTCTTCTTGAGTAGGGACAACTCTCAAGGTTACTCCTCAAGGCTAAGAGAACTCTTATCATGTCAGATTCTCAGTAAGTGAATTTGGAGTAAGTGCAGTGAAACTTTGAAATCTTAGCTAAGTGACATAAAGGACTGATGGCACATATATAACCATTTAGACATAAGCCGTCAGTCACGTCTGGGACTGAGTCTGGATCCAGCTGCACCTGGAGTTTAGAAGTCAAAGGGGTCCATGCTGAATCCCATGACTCAACGTGAGGGTCTCTCTGACAGTTTTGTCTGACCCTGCCCTCCGTGCAGTAAAGACAACTCTCAAGGTTACTCCTCAAGGCTGAGAGAACTCTTATCATGTCAGATTCTCAGTAAGTGAGTTTGGAATAAATGCAATGAAACTTTGAAATCTACACCTTGCCATCCAGTTTTCTAACCACTGTTGCATTGACCATTGAACTTTATTAACTCACTGTTTTATAGCAGTAAACACACTGCTGCACCTCTCTTACAAGTGAAGTGCATGACTCCACCTGCAGCATATGCTCACTCCACCAGTGCCTGACTGTGATGGAAAAGGCTGCCATGGTGTGCCAGCCAGTTCAAAATACACTGAATGTCAGTTTAAGGATATCTGCTTTGAGTATATCTCACCTGGGGCTGGCTTTCTTCTGCCTTCCTTTTCCCTTCTTATTTAGGAAGGGCTCTCATTAGCTTCAACTGCAGTGAGGCAGCAGTGCAGAGAGGGCACATAGACTTGCTGGGGGCATAAAGCTGCAGAGCTGCTAACTTCTGCAGATCAAGGAGATGGCAATGTCCACAGGAACAGGCTGTGCCACACCAAATAGTTCCAGACGTAGGGGTACACTCACCCCTAGCATCCATTGCATTTTAGAAATGACCATAACAACACAGAGGGTATTTGAAGCTGTCTGAAATGTTAGTCTCAGATCTGTTCAAGACGGATGAAAAAGCAGAATGACCAAATTACAGTTGTTTTCACATGGGAGTACTCTAAATTTATAATATGAAAAGTGTAATGAGTCACAGATTTGTGATTGCAGGAGACAAATATAGTGTATATCATCTGGAAGGTGAAGTCTTTCTACCTGTCCAACCATTTCTATATAAAGAATAGACTTCCTAGTATTTAGAAAAATCTCTTGTATTTATACCTGGTCCCTTTCAAAAAGAAAAGCAATGAAGGGAATTTCAAAACTATGAAAGGAGAAAAAAGGAATTAGACATGGAAACAGAGAAAAGATACCCACAGGTTCATGATATTTCAAATGAAAGGTTTACTTTCTCCAAACACAGTGCTTAACTGGGAGAGTCTGATCCAGTGTGCTAAAATAAAACCCCATAGTGGCTAACACATATAATTGGATCACAAGTTAATTGATTTTACTCTTTTTAAATATCTGCACATCCCCTAAGCACCACTATAAATTAAGAATAAAATAGATGAGTTCAGTACTTTATTTAAACTGCTATCATCTGGACCCATATTAAAAATAAAAACTTCGAAGGCAAATACCCTGGGCCAGAGTTTCATTAGGCTGGAAGGAGCTATGCTCGTTTACTACTACTGAACATCTGAATATGTAAGGTTAACTTACTCTGTGGAATGATATGTCATATTGTCAGTTATTGTGCTTACCATGCATACAGCCTAGAAATTTGAGTAATTCTGTCATGTTTAGAGTTTTATAAATATAAGGAGGAAAAAAAAATCTGATTCCCCTTTTTCTGCACCCAAAAGCTTATGAAAAAATGCAGAAAGACAGACAACAAACTAATAGCATCTTGAAGGAAACAATAAATGAACAGCAGCCAGCAGTCTACACTTAATCACTAGGGGTTGTAGACAAATTAGACTTTTGAAAGGGAACTGTAATACACCAGGGAAATATAGCGATGGATGGAGATGAAGAGCTCCTCCAAGAGTGTGAGGGTAGCTGGTGAGAAGGGACAAATAGACTTGAAAACATAATGGGTGAGCAATGTTTCCTGGCATGGTGGACTCGTGGGAAGCAGGTAACGACCACTGGACATTCTTGTGATTCATTGCCAAGGCAGTTCCACCAGGCATGGAGGTCCCCAAGGGTGCAAACACACAGCTTATGTTTCTTACAACAAAGGACTCAGTAAATGGAGGGCAAAGAGACAAATAACATTCAAAACAACTGTGTTACAATACAGTCTATGTAACAGCACCCAGCACAGTTCTGAGCTGAGGAGATAATGATTCAGCAGTCAAACTCTGCTCCTCCCATCCCTGGATCTTGTAAACCTGATCCAACTGTGCGCAAAGCTTGAGAACATAAAATGAAAAATTACGGTTCCGAGCTGGAAGGACTTTTATCTGAGTATAGGAAGTTCAAGATGGCAGGTATCTAAATGAGAATAGCTAAACCTGCATCAAAGGCTAGCTAAAAGGAGAAGTCAAGTGGGGAAACAAACAAATAGAATCACAGCTTAATTTTAGTAGCTGTTTCCTGGCAGAGCCAGGATATATTATAACTCTGAGCCAAATCCTCTCCCACGCTGGGCTTTGTGGTGAACTGGTGGGACGCTACAGTGACAGCTCTCACTGAACAGCAAAATGGTTCTGTATGATCTCAAGAAAAAACTCTTTTGTCAGATTTCCACCATGGGGCAGATACATGAATTTGAGACTTTTACACTTGATATTTTACACTTTGTAAAATATGAGCACCTGAGAACCCAGGCACTCGCCCCATCTCAGCCTCAAACAAAACTGGAAATGATGACTAACCTGTATGAAAAAGATTCTTACCTCACAGCCTTATTTAAAACTTCTGTAGTAAGTGAAATTTTATCTACTGGCTTCTCAGAACACAGAGGAACAAATGAATTTAACTGCATCAGTATCACCTGAATGTCTACGGTCCATCAAGAGTATGAGCAAGCAGCAATAACCTTAATACCTTTAGGAAGCCACCAAAAAACTGCCTCAGAACAGGGCAGCAATATACTCAGGCTAAAGAGCTGCCACGAGCAGCAACCTCTATGCGAGATAAACGTGTCTGGGGTTGGTGATCACTACCCCACGGCTCATTAAAATTCTGCGTGCTGTGATTCCCAGTCAAGAGCAAACAAATTAAAACTGCATGTCAGTTTGCATTTATCAGGGCATATTCCAGTTGAAGGTATTCTGTGCTACTATCATGTGTTTGTTTCCTCATCTATATATCATAAACGATGAAAAATAATGGGATATATTAATTTACAGGGATGTATTAATTTCCGCTGGGAAATTTCATTATTCTGTTTGTCCTTCTTCACTCAAGTCCACTGCTCTTGCAGACATATTTTTTCTATCTATTTTCTTGAAACTTCAAAGACAAGTTTATACAACCTCTTGCAATCTGCTTGCTCTCTGTGCCTTTTACTTTGCACACTGTCACTCAGCATGCACACCCCTAAAAGGCCAACACTTATTTGTTAAGGAAACAGTGTATTTTCCATAGCTCTGCATCTGGAGTACCTCCAAGGACAAATGAATTTTCAGAGGGATAACAAAGGTTTGCATTCTCAAACAATCAGGAGTGAGAATCTCACAAATGCCAGTGCACATTTCTTCTAGCTTTCACTGGGACACAGAACCCAGCTTGGCAGCTAACAATAAACCAAGTAACCTCGTGCTTGGAGATCATCAGGCTTCACAAACTAGGCAGGCGAAGGGCTGGGTGGCAATATTTGGCATAATATTTGTGCACTGCACCAAGTGATACTGGTGATTCTTCAGTCACCCCTCATCTCAGCACAATGACCAAAAGTGCTGACCTGCTATGGGGGCCCCTGGCAGGCTGAAAAACAGAGGATGTGAGGAACTGCAGTTTGTACTGAGCGCTCCACACGAGCAATCCAACCGTCAAGTTTGTGGTCAGGGCAAATTGTAACTTCATATTACATTCTCGTTAATCTTTTCTGCAGATTTTGAAGACATTTTCCTTCTCAAAACTGTGCATAGCCTTTACTAGATGGACACAATAGCTGCTGTATTTCACTACAGAGATAGTTGTATTAACACAATGGATTAAGTTGATGCAAGCTGTACACAAAGCAACGTGTGAAGCACTTGGGAAGCCACTGAGGTGAAATACACTATGTAAATCTAAAACATTATCATAGTATGACAAGGATTTGATGGTGTAAACTAGATGCAAAACACAAAGCTATGAGTCACCTAAACAGTCTTCAGTGATTGTCATTGTCTCACTGCCATGATGCTGGCTTGTAGGCACTACATCATTTCTTAACTTAGTGGTTCTTTTGGCTGACTGTATATTTATTTATAAGTTCATAATATTCTTCTGTCTCCTTAGTGAAATTATGGAAAGAATTCGACTTCAGCATAGCAAAAATCTTTCTGAATATATGGAATTGACTCTAATGATTTTGGATGCATCTTCACTTTTTACTTTTAAATGATTTTCACAGGCTATGTATTGTAAATGCCTTGTGATCTTTCAAGGCACACACCAGCTACTTTACAAAAGAAAAGTAATGAAAGAATGAATGAATATTTTTGTCCACTGTATGCTGCAACAGCAACAAATCCAAAAGATTAATTAGCTAAATGGAAGGCCAAAGATTAAATTCTGCTCTGTGACATGGCTACAATTTCTGCAGGCTCTATGAATTTCTGCCTTTTTACTGAAAACCTCGAAGATGCTTTATATTGCTGATATTAATCACAAATGCTCAGGAAAAGGCAAGTTGCAATAGGACTTTGTCCTGTTTTGCTGCTCATCAGTCTGCTTGGAAAAGTAGTGCAAAGGAGTATGAGAAATGCCAAACCCAAAAAAACCCACAAAAGCATTGAGCTGGCTGCTTCCCCATGCTCCAGGTACAAGGGCCTCTGCGAGGAGTTTTTCATTGTTATGAAGCCAAGCTTCTCTGGGGTTCAGTGGGACCACTTCAAGAACTCTTTAGGTATTAGCATTCATGATTCAGTAGGGCAGGAACAGAATGAAAAAATAGCAGGGTAAAATAAATGGTTGGTTGGTTGGTTGGATGGGTGGTTGGTTGGATGGATGGGTGACCTGTTGAGTGCCATAAGAGTTGCCAATAAAGTTGCCAGAGGGGTAATGCAAAGAGTCCTTCTATCTCCTTTGCAGATATCATAAATCTTAGAAAACTTTGGGAGATCTACAGAGTAAATTCCTCATAAGATTCACAGATGACTTTAAAGATTTTTCCTTTGTTTCTTTCCCACAGCAGTGCTGAAACCCCATTCGGAGCTGATGTTTTCCTGTCCTCCCATTTATGTGCTTCCAGAAGACTAAATAGCTGTTCAGGGACTGTAAATAAGGGATGTTGAAGGATACTCGAAAATTCCACTTCTTTGGAACAATTTTGAAGACTTTTGTTTACAGTAGACTCCAGCCCAGCCCATAGCCTTACTGAGTGAAGGCAAGAAGATAATTCTAACATATTAATCACATGTTGAGTGCCTGATTCAAAGCCTGTTACCTACAGGGTATACGTCAGATGTAGTACAGTTGTCTGAAGAGTCAGAAAAGAAAAATATATTCTCTTCTTTTTCCAGAATATATAAATAATTTCAAAGGAGTAATTTTTTTTTTTTTTTTCACTTTTCCACCTATAAATGCAAGGTGTATTAAATTATTTCTAGAACAAACCAAGTACCCACAAATACAATGGACACTTCTAGACTGATGGTTGTATCACAGAAAAAAAAACCCATACTCTTTCCTCTAGGTGGACAGCAGACAGCAAAACATCACTATAATATTTACTACACTTAAGATACTTCCGAGAAAAACCCAAAGAAATAACGATGTTATTTTCTTATCTATCAAAAATTCCATCCTCCCAGGTAGAGCAAACCTTATGTTTAAAACAACAGCATCATAGAAAATGATGATCTGACCAAGGCTGAAAGAGCAGACTACACGTATTCACCTGCTGCATCCTCCTGTTGCCTGGGGACCAGGGAGAGATCTGCTTTTCACATTCATGAGGCCGCTCGTGCTGTATTCAGCCAACCCAGCTACGTATCATTTTCTTCCTCAATGCACTTCCCATCAAAAGCAGTGCTAAGCCTATCTTCTTTCTAAGATACTGGATGTCCTCTTTAAATAGAATGAACTTTAAACAGGCTAGACTTCACCAGATTTGTCTTTCTTTTTTATCCACTCTATTTTAGGAGTAGAAAGGTTTTACAAGGTTTTTTCCCCCTCATCAATCCTCACAGTTCTTCCTTCATTTTTAGCAGAGATGTTTTCAATCCCAAATCAACTTTCTGATGCTGAAGATTAACATCTGAACATATATTGTTGAACTTACTAATACTGTCCTGTTAGTAGAAAAAGTGTGGAAAACACCTAGTTACTTTAAAAGGAATTTATGTAAACTCTCCTATGCCACCACGACTGCTTCACATGCCAACCCCAGTTACAGGTGGGATGCATTTGCTCCATGGGTCTGAACTGTAAGCAAGGAATTCCTCCTATTGGCTCCCAGACTAACAGGTTTTTGGGGTTGGGCTGTATGTGGAATGGGTTGATTGTTGAAGTTGTTCCTGTACTGTTTAGGCTCCTTAACAGCAAGACAGATGAATTCACTCCTCTCTGAACATCAAAGTGGGAGATAAAAGGGGAATTTATTACAACAGAAAGGCTGTTTTGATAGCACTATAATATTAATCGTAACATGCATATGCAGAGACCAGTTAATTAGGTAGAAAGTCTGGGACACTTAGAGGAATGAAGGAGAAACTGCTTTAGTGGCTTTAGTCTCTTCCCAGGTATAAACAAATGCAGCATGGCCTTGTTACTCATGGGGAGGGACCCAGGCAGTGACAAGAGCTTCAGTAAATTACTGTCATGTTTACACTTAGGGAGCAGAGAAGGGATTTTGCATCTTCTTTCTTTGGAAGGTAACTTCCAGGGTTTCTTTTCATACCTGCATGGAGATGGTATTTTGGTGCCATACAAAAGCAAACTAATGGAAGCAATTAAACAAAAAAGAATGTTTCATTTTAAATAGGTCAAAGCCCCAGAATTTCCTAGATAAAACTCTGGAAGGATCTTGTTCATCTATATAACTAGTGCTACAGTTATGAATGAATGTTCTGTGAAATCCTAATGTCATGAGTTAGTACATCTTTATTAATACAAATCTGCTCACTCCCCTATTCTATTATTTGAGGATTTAGCAATGAATAATCTTTTCCTGGATACTTTACCAAACATGCCCTTAAAACTGACATGAGCTATGACTGTGCACAGATCTGATAAAACAATAAAATGCCAGGAACTCCATTCTGAACAAGCAAAGGTCTGTACATGTCTTGATGGGGAAAAAGAAAGAGTCCTTAAAGATGTTGCTTTTATAACTCAGGAAATCATTACCTAAAAAGGTGTACCTGTTCTGGGAGTGATTTTTCTGTGTTTCTCCTGCCTTACATGAACATCAAATGGAAAACACATTTAGCTTCTTGAAGGCATATAGTCTAATTGAAGTGGATTCTGTGATACCGTTGGCTGGTTTAAATATTTGGTCACACACATTTTGAAGTCATCTCCAATGACTCAGCATCAATGTCAACAATTTGAAGTTGAGCACATTTTTTTTGAAAAAGCATCAATTCTAGACCTAAAGAACCTCGGTGTTAAGAATGTTATTACATTCTTTGGCAACCTGCTCCAATGGTTATTTGTTCTCTGTTTAAAATTACGATGATGATTATCACTCAACAGTGTACAAATAAAGACATTAAAAATTGGCCTCTGAAGCTCCTGTATATAGACACTAACTTCACAGTGATTGTCAGAATATTCGGAACCCAGTTATTTCAAGATCAGGTTTAAAGTACTGGTTCAATAAAATTTGATTATTAAATGATAGATGGAATCGAGTCACAATTTAACAGTATTTCCAAATAAGATTGTCTGAGGAAATCACAGATTAACATGGGGCTTTTCAAATCCTTTACACACTTTTCAGAACATTTTAAAAACCCCCTATTTTGGTTGCTTAATATTGCAAGACTGAACCATATTCTTACTAGGTTAAGAAGACAACATGTCTTTGCAGAAAGATGGAAATTACAATGTAAATGAGACCTTCCTCATGACAGAATGGCAAAATCTTTAGGCTCTTTGATAAAAAGAAATACACACATCCAGATGAGAAATCTTGCTTTTTCTGCCTTGAGAGGCTGTTGGCTCCAAAGAAGATAGTTATTTAGTGTGCCAGTTTACAGCTGATCATGACCCATGCTGCCAACAGCAGATGTTTTGTCAGTGGTTAAGCTTCTTCACATGGTCTTTGGTGAGCAGTGCCTAGAAGCACCATTTGAAGCATTCAAATCAACTTGTATCTCTAGAATATTTTAGCAATGAATTGTATCAATTCCCCAAACTTCTGGCATTTTGGGTTATGCCAGCTGATGGGGATGAGATGCCCCAGATTTACAAGCCCCTCCAGCTGAGAGCTGTCTGAAGTTAGCCCAGTTTGAAAACTCTTTTTTGGAAGCAGATAAGAACTCTGCAAGGTTTCACACTGTTCCAGTGGAGGCAGGAGGTACAGATGGAAGTTTACAGGCAGGATTATCTGCAGTGATACAGAATTTGTCTGAAATTTAAAAATGAAATCTCTAGCCAGTATTTTGTTTTCCATGGAACTCTGGGTGGGGAAAGTAGAATTTGGGCTGAACACTCCATATTTCAATCCATCTGAAGACAGCAAGTAGTCCAAGTTTGCCAACAAAGTGATGAATGAAGTCTATTGCTTGTAGTGTCTTTTACTGTATATACATGATTTTTTTTTCTCAGATTATCTAACCTAAATCATGTGTGCACAACATTCATTGAGCATAAATATTACTGCCATATCAAAAAGCTATAATACAAGAAGATTGATTTAGAAATCATACACATAGGTGAGCCTTCATGATTAATGATCTTTTTTTCTGTTTTCCTCCCATAGCAGAAAAAAAATTATCATATCTTGAACATCCAGGTAAACATTGAGCTCTCATTACCCTGACAGAGAGCTAAAAGGTCTTGGGGTCTCCAGTCCTATTAGCACAGAAAAATTAATTTCCCAATGTTAAGAAGAAAGAATAATAGAAATAAATGCAACGTATTTGACTAATGACTATGAAGTGATCTGAGCCTCCCCATGTAGCACTGTTGTGGGAGGTTTCAAAATGCAGTTTGAGAGGAGCTCACTTGCAGCTGGAGTGAAAACACGTGAGATTTAAGCAAATGTTGAGACAGTGCTGGGCAGTGATTGAAGCACAGAGATGTAGGGTTTGGCACTGCACAGGTGTGAAAAAGGTCAGCAAAAAAGCAAAGGTATGCTAAATGGATTTATTGCTTTCTGCTTTAATGATATCCATGGTCTCCACCTCCCACTGCCCAGCTCCTTTTGCCAATGCTCATTTCATCTTGAAAGAAAAAATTTGTAATAAAGGAGAAATGAAACATTCATTTTGTAAGTGCCCATTGTGTGCTTGTTTCCTGTCAGAACGCCTCAGAGGGAACATCCAGGGCCCTTTCATTTTCTCACCTGCAATTTATGTTTTCTTAACCATACATTCACTATGCCCACAACCTTCCTGAACACAAACATGCTGCAGCCTCAGCTGGACATGTTTTGTTGTAAATAGATAAGTGTCCATTTGGTCCTTTTTATTAGAAAGGAGGATAAAGGATGAATTAAGGATTTTTATATATCTTGATACTGAATTCTCTCTAAGCTACTTGGATAATGTGGGATGTGCAGAACTGAAACTGCTCCTTTGACCTGGGCACGGCCAATGCTGTGGTATGCTTGGAAATCCTGGAGCAAAATCTCAAGTCCTCCAATTCCAATCAGACCAAATTTCAAACAAAAATAAGGCAATTCCCAGGAAATACAGGTGACACCAATAAGATAAACAAGCATTTGATATTCTTCATAGTTTATATATATAAAAAAAGCTCTTCTACAGGGTTGAATGCTTTATTAAATCAGGACATGTATGAAGAAAATTAGTTTACTAAGCTATTAAACTATTCCTTCTCTCTTAAAACTGCTTCCTCTTCTTCAGTAGCAAATCTCTACATAATGTGCTAATACATCTGCATCAAAACTGCCACACTGAACTCTTCCCAAGGAGAACAAGCAAGTACACCAGCAATTAATTGGATCCTAACACACATTTCTAGATACCAATTTTTCAACTGGGCTTGCCAGTTCTAGGAGAAATCGTTTTAAGGGACAATAAATACCATTTTATTTCTATACACAGCAGTATGATATATTGAAAGCAACCACTCTTTCTTCCCTTGGAAGGCAGAAAAAATGCTGTGCTGGCAGGTAGCTTGAAGCATATACTATTTCTTGCTTCTGAGTAAGCTCGTAATTAGAGTAGAAACATGAGGAACCATTTCAATGGAGCTGTAAACTCTAACAGGAAGGAAAAAATAATCTATTAAGGTTAGAACAAAATCTTTTTTAATCTGGCTAATGTTACTTTTGTGCTGATGCTGGTCATTATATAACTGTGGGACATTCCAAAGCATTGACACCTGACTTCTCTCACTAGAAATGCAATCACTTTCAGATATTCAGCTTGGTGATTGTTACGTAGGTACCTAATTTTTAGTGAATTAAACCATGTTGTATTAATTTGGTGGTCTTTAGGATTTATAATCAAACCCTGATGACATCTGATTAATGCCAGCGTAGGCTCCCTGAACCTTACAATATTCTTATTGCTTTGGAGCTCGGATCACGGCAGGCTGATTACCCCCCTGATTACCCCGAGCAGCCGGGGTCAGAGGTTACCTAGCACCACAGAATACATTTAATTTAATCAATTCAGTTAGCGAAGCAGTTGGGGAAAAAAATCATTCCAACAGCTGTAATACTGCATTAGAAAATTTGCCCAGGATTTCTGTGCTCCAATTGATGAGCATTTTTGCTTAATTTCTAATTTAATATTCTGCTGGGGTTTGCAACTTCAATTATGTGTGATATTTTCACTCATAAAGTCAGGAGCATTGCACTTGGAGAGGGAAAGGAAAACCAGAGGATGAGGAGCTGCCTGTATTAACACATTTAATAACCTTTTCTCTCTCTCACACACACACTTTCATAGATCAGCTGTGGTTTTACTGCTTACACACTCTAGTGGTGGCTCAGAAAATTCCTCTTGGTTCTCTCTGTTTGTCCCTTTTGCCACTGCCAGATTTTAGCTCTTCTTTTGGTAGGTACTTAATATTGTTTAGCTGGGTACTGCTTCAACAGTCTTATAAGCAAAGATGCTTTGACGACTTGAGCTATGCCACAGTCCTTCATTCAGAAAGCCCAGCACCCCTGTGTGTGCTCAGATGGAGTTTGGGGGACCTCATTAAAGATGATGACACTACACTTCAGTCACCTGAAGCAGCAAGTCCTATGCCTGGGATGAAATATAACAAAGGACCTCTTACTACTCCCCAAAAGCTTCAAGGCACTTCTCACATGAATACAAATGCTCAGCAGCTCAGCTTGACTCCTGCTAGTTAGTTTTGCATCCTACATAACAATCCCAAGTCTGCTGACACACAGGTACTCTTTGCTGTGAGTCCTGAGGCTACTGCCACAGCTGCTGACTCCCTTTGGACCTGGAGCTGGGGTGGTTATCACAGTTTCAGTGGACTAATGATGGTGGAGAGCTTTCATTACACTTCAAAATGAGTTAGTGCACATCACTCACTTCCACACCAGTCAAGACATGGGGCCACAGTTGCACAAAGTTTGCACCAGTGACAGTACTTAAACCTCTTTTTGCTACCTATGGGACCCAAGGGCTGTCCCAGTCGTTCAGTTCTAACTGCAGCCTAGGAAACACAGACTGACACAGTAACTGTGCAGCTCTGTACTGTAGCATTGCCACCACTAGTGACAGCCATGGTTTGAGTTTGCTAGACCTCAAACCTCAGGATGGAGGTTTGTCAGGCTTGCTCTGTTTGAACTTTCCTTGACCTGCAGATCTGGAGCTGGAAAAAATTGATTTTAGAGGCAACGAAATAACTAACAAATGTAAAAGATATCATATATTTGGATGTGACATGGAGTCTCAGACCAATGGAGAAAGATCAACATGAAAAACCATGTCAGCAAATACATAAAAGTGACCATAAATGATCTTAAATGAGGAAGAAGAAATGATCAACAGGAGCTTTGTGTTTGTCCTTGTAAGGGACTCAAGGTGCTGAAAATTTGTCATAACTCACCTCCCACAAGTGCTGTAAAGAAGGCACCAACTTTACAGCCCATAGGAACCAGAAACAGAATAACAGCAGGAAAAGAGTAGAAGCTAAGGATGCATACAACAATTTTATAGCTGTCATATCATCATTATTGCAGACCTTTCTGAATGTAATAATCTTTTTGCGTGTGTGCAGTACTTCAATCTGGATTATTAATGACTCTTGGATTAGTTTTCAGTTTTACTAACAACAAATTCTTCACTTTATAGACAAGATTGGCTTCCCCTTTACTCATCAACAAGATTTTGAGTTTAACAATAAAACACCAGGGTTAGCTATTATTTGTGATGCTTCTTTAGAAATTAGAGCAACATTCCTGAGTAGGATTCTGTAATAAAGGAAACAAAGTCTTACACCTCCATTTTCTCTGCAAGCAGCAGAAAGCTGCAATTTAATCTTCTCCTTGCCCATGGAGAGGATCCATTTTCTGTATGTTCCTTTGGGGTTCTTTGGAATGAAAACTGCTATATGGTTATAAAACATTCCCTTAATGACACTCACTCTGAACTAACTCTGGAATTGATGAATCTCCTCCTAAGCCCCTGTGCACATTTGCCCACGGCACAAAGTCTGACACAGCTGTCAGACTCCTTTACCTTAAGAGAAACCCAAAATAGGAACTGCAGGATAATTTCAGGTCAGAAGTTAGGTGTTATAGCAGAGAGATGTGGAAAAGATCACAATGTGCCTACATCAGACATAAAGCTCCCTATCCAGTGCTTATAGACTCTGATTCATGTATGAAACATCCTCAGCCTGTTCCACAACAAAACTCAAAACAAATAAAAAGAAAATACGCAAATGATATAATCAAATTCTCCATATTAAACACAGAACCACATGCACAGAAGAAAACAAACAGCAGCAAAACCCCATCAGATCAAAACACTCAAAATATAAACATGCTCCTCCTCCTGCAGTGAGGGTGAAGGAAGAAGGAACCACACATAGCAGATCTTGGCTTCGTCACCTTGTTACTGGAGAAGAATCGTGGACAATAAAGGCAATTTAACGTCACAAAACCAGCAAAACTGTGGTGAGATGTGTAAGAAGTAGTAGTGTGTGCAGGATAGAAGCAGGAATTCTTCCACCTGCCCAGCACTGGGGAGCCCCAGCTGTATTGAGCACCCAACTCCTGGCCTCAGCACGGGAGACAAAGAGCGATTGGAGAGGCAGATGGCCAAAGCTCATGGTCTCAAAGGAATCTGCACGGCAAATGCACTCAGGGCTGTTAGAGAGAAAAGGATTGTCTATGCATCACCTTCATCATGGACAAGGCCAAGAAGCTATGGGCTTCAGAGGAGGAAAGGAAAATTCTCATCAGAGATGAGGCAAAACTTGGTACAAGCAGCGCAGCTGAAGTATTGTTGTAGATTGCTGGGAAATCACAGAGACTGTATCTTCAAAGCTTTTGGAGGAAAAATAAGCAAATACTGTGAATTATATAAACAGGAGGTAGGGACTGAGGATATCTTGAGAATCCTTTCCCTGCAGATTTCATGATAAGCCCAAATCCAAGAACCTATACAGAACAGAAAGGGCAACTAAACACTTTTGCATAGTTTTTTAAACACTTTTAAGGTCCGTGGAGCTCATTAACTACCATGAAGCTCACTGGATTGCAAAGGAATATTTTCCTGTGCCCGAAACCCAAATGATAGGAAGGAGTTCCCCAACTGAGATTCCAGTCTCAAACTCCCCACCATACGAGGCTCTTTGTTACTCTGGATCTGGTGTTGAGAGCTAGAGGTACAGGGTGTAACAGAAAAAACACACTTGCCTTCCCTACTGCAGATAAAAGATGAAAATTATGCCTCTGGCACTTGCTTTCCTATCTAGTCACGTCTTCTTTGGCAACAAAACGTAAGGAAAGGGGAGAAGAAAATAATTACAATCTCATCTTAGGGAAGGATTAAAAAGGAATAAGAATGGCAGAACTATATACCCAAATTTAATTGTTTTGAGACTACCTGTAATGTGGCCACCATAAAAACCTACCTCCAGTTACAACTCCTTCATTCTTACTAGTGAATTAGCAGCTCGTTCCCAGGAGTCCCACAGGGACCAACTGCTCCTAGCACTGCAGAGGTTTCTGAAGAAAATCATGCTTTTTTACAAATCTCTACCATTACTTCATCATTTTCCTAAATTGTCTGGCAAAAAGGTATTTAAAGGCCTGCATTTAAATTCCAGAGCAGCTATGAAATGAAGAAAGCAGATTGATTCACATTCTGTTCCACTACTCTCTTTGCCAAAGTGATTTTTATCAGAGGGGGAAAAAAACAACTAAAACTCCACAATCTGAGCCTGTAGAATTCTGTTGTCAACTTCAAACCGTTGAAAATGTTTACGGCTTGCTTACAATATAAACCCTTAAAAATAGGTTTTATAGAAAAAAATGCTGCCAGAAGCCCTCGGGCATATTATCCACTCGTTCCTCACACAGAATTAGTGCAAAATATCACCCTTACATTGCCCAAAAACCTTGCCAACAAATAAGAACGGCGATAGGCTGAGCGCACACTGTATGGGATTTTTATACTCATTTTTTTCCATGGCAACATGTCTGTTTCATGCACTTTTAGACCTCCATAATTTTATTCCGTCTCATCTCTGCATTGTCTTGTTTGTTTATCACTTCCAGGGAGCACCTGCCATGCTCCTAGGCTGCCACAAGACAAATAAAACACATCTTCATGAGTGGTTAGGGCCGGCTGACGTGTTCTTTAGCTGCAAATTTCACTACAATTACATCCAACCTTCTCACCTCTCCCACTTAGCAGTCATTATTTGTCCCTTCTTTGTTTTTCTTTCCCAACTTGTTGCTGAGAAATTGCATAGCCTCCGCTAGCGTCGTAAATGCCAGCCAAAAAGATGAAATGCAGCTATGTGCCACCTCATTCTGTCAGAGAGAACAGATAGTGACCTGAGTCCACCTGCCAATCTTCAGCCTAGATGGCAAGGGAGTTTTCCAGTCGGATCCTGGGTGTTCCAGTGTCTAGGTTTTGCTGAATAGCCTTGAAAAGATGGGATTTAAATTGTATTGAGGATATTACTCTAAATTGAATGAAGTGGAGAGTATACTCCTCGTTTATATCCCCAGAGTGATAAATGTGAGAGTGTAATTTATTTTTTTTTTTTAAGGGAAAGAAAATGGGAAACCAACATGGATTTCAGACACATGAGAAATAGCTTATGAATTTAGATGATAGTTCAGCAGAAATAAATTGTACATCTGTTCATTCATTTTAATAAAGCAGGGAAATGACACACTGCTGGAGTCCTTTGAGAACACTGGTATTTTTAAATTATGATCCTATAATCGTAGCATTAACATTTGTAATGCTGCCCATACTTTATGAATTTAAGAAAAATAAATTTATGGAATAAGTGAGCTTCAACCTATAGTCTAGAATCTGGGCATTTAAAAGGGAATAAGGTGCTTCCTGAACACTTACAAACAAATCCAGGAAAGACCTTATGACAGCTTTACTACGTGACACAGACAAACCTCTATGTAAGTGTTGACAAACCATGCCCATTACTTCTGAATAAATAATTCAGATGTGCAACATGTAGATGAATGCCTTTATTTTCTGCTGACTAGCACCTAGTGTTTGAATTTATAGGCAGCTACAGTCTAGTACTTCCCTTTGAAAGTAGTCTTTTAAAGAAACCATCTACAGGGTTTTCTTGGCAGTATGTATGCATGGAAACATATACATTCTGCTGAATTCAGGCAGGAATATTACTTTTCTTTTGCATCTCCCATAACACAAAAATGAGAAATGAAAAAAGTTACAAGAGGAATACAATTGCTTCATTGTTTCCGTTTTACCATTATTTACAAAGATGACATACAAGTTTGAGATGTAAACAAGTGAGTCTGCAGGGGATGCCACATTTTAAAAGCTTATGTTTTGATTTTCCAAGCTGAACACCATGGGAAATAATAAATTAAGAGCTCAGCAATAGCTGTCATGTTTCCTTTAAAAGCACAATTAGTAAGATCATTAAAATTCCCTTTTAATCGATTGCATTAAAGCAATCACTACTAAAGAGAATCTAAAACTGATTAGTTGCTCCTATATTGCCTCACTGATCAGCTGAGATAACCCTCATTCAAGGAAAAGGAATATAAGCAACCTTGACATCCTTGGAAAGGGGTGAAGTTCAGCTGAAATCAGATGTCAGAATCTGAGACCTCTTTTTGTAATCCTACATTTCTTCCCACTAACATGCCAAATAAGCCAAGAGTGTACGCTTAAATATTTAATCTTCCTAAAGTAAAGACTTCACAGAGGCTATGCTGGAACCCAATATTGCTAAAAGAGGTACCTTACTGCTAACATCTATATCTGTATCTACCAGCATGTGAGTGTGTTCTCGTGCTCTGTATTTCCCACTCCAGTTCCAGCAGGCAGTCCAAAAACAATCTCAGCAGGCAGCCTAGGTAAACAAGACTTATTGTAATTTGGTTCTCTTGTGAATACAGAAGAACTGAAGAAAAGAAATACCTCTGGGACACAGAAGACCCCTAGGCAAACACTTACCATTGACAGGAACCGTACAGATTTATTGATTGGAACTGCATTTTAATCATAAGGCTGGAGGAAAGAAAGCAGTTCCTAGAGACTGCCAGTCAGCTCCAGCATGGGGCATGATAAAACTGTTTCTGCTACTACTATCAGGCAGTGGCTATGTAAGAGTAAAAGGACGTTAAAGAGTTCAACATCTGCAGGCAAAGTGGAATTTATTTACTCACGGCTTCAATTATTATTTAAGATGGAAAACTTGAAAAGGTCAGAGCTGCTAACTTTGAAAGCATGCCCTTCATTTGCCTTCAAACGCACACTCTCCTCTTCGCTTAGTTCAACACTGAATCAATTAATCAAGTACAGTCTTCTTTGTTTTCAAATGCTAGTTGTGTTATTTTTCGAGTAGACAAGTAAACCCAAATTTAATTTTTGTTTTTACCCATGTTAAAGAATGCAATTTTAGGATAATAAAACATCTGGTCCTCAGCTGAGGTAGGCAAACATCTGCGGGCCTGTGCTTCTATGTCTATAGATATGCAGATGTATAAAACCCAGATTTACATTATAGTCTAATCCTGCGTTGCTATCTCAATGGAGCACTCCCTTTGGATGGGAGCCACAGCTTGGAGACAGGCAGCTAAGAATATCAATACTCTTTCTTGATATTATTTCAGAAAAAGACAACTGTTGGTTTAGGTTTAAGCTTATTTAGCAGGACGATTTTTCTTATGCAGCTTTCGAAAGTTTCTCACATAACTCATATTTTTCAAACTTTTTTGAACTAAAAGCTTCTTTTCAACCCTTTAAACTTGTTGAGGACAGCAGCACTCTCCTTACCATTAGTCTTCTAAACGAAGAAGAATTGTTGATCTAAGAACATCTGACAGTACTATATCATGTATGGGCACTGCTGGCTTCAGTGACTGAAAGCAGTCAAAACAAACGAGCTGAGGAGGAGGAAATAAAGCATAAAAGAAAAAAAATGAGATGATGTGTGAAAGCAGACAGTGAGGGTATAGAAGGCAGGCAACAAGTGTACATGGCCCCTTCAAGCCATAAGCAAGCAGTCAGTTTAAGTCATGAAAACAGAAAGGTGGTTCCCAAGGGAAGCAGGCAATGAGGGGACGAGAAGTTCACTGGGCGACTACATCAAGGCATGGAAAAAGGAAGATCACCCAGAAATAACACTTAAGGAAAAAAATCATGGGGACAGAAATAAGATCATGAGATAAAAGGGGTCATAAACATAGGTTTTTTATGAAATACTGGAAGAAGAGTTTTCTGTATAAAAGGACAGTGATGGAAGTGTAGAAGAATAATAGAAAGTGATGTCACACTCAGCAAAAATGGGTATGTCACACTCAGCAAAAATGGATATGTCACTGAAATTAGTTTTGGTAGATCTGAAGCAGGAACTGGAAACAGGAGCAGAGAAACATTTAAGGGATGCTAGATGTTCAGGCTCTGAGAGTCAAATGACAGACTCAAGGAGTTTGGAAAGGAAGGAAAAATGAGAGTTATTTATTAAAATTCAGAGAAATCTCCTTACAGACTGCTGACTAAATAGTAGGCTTGAATGGGAGAAAATCCAAAAGATAAGAGTTTTCTGGTTGGTTGGTTGGTTGGAGAGGTTTATTCTGTTTTTAAAAAGAGAATGATGAAGCAGGCAGAAGGGATTTTGAAGGATGATGCAAAAAGACAACAATAAATTTCAGCACTGGGTAAATTAAGTATCAAGGCTAGACAAGTAAGTAGCTGGAGGAAATCTTGCACAATATGCAGCAAAGTGAACAAAACCGCCTCTGTACAAGTTATATCAAGTTAAGTGGAAGAGGAGACCAGGAGTTCCCAAACAAACTCAAAAGGACTGGTCATAGAGCAATAGTGCTGGAGGGAAACATAGAGTCAGGTAACCAAATGGGATTCAGGGATTTTTCATAATGGAGGCAAAGTCTAGAGTGGGAAAGTGAGGATAACATCAGTACTCCACGTACTATTGGGCTTGTACTTTTTCTTGTGACATATGGACTGGGAACACAGGGGAAAACATTTGTAAAAACAAATAAATATTAAGTGACTGTTAGACAGCCGGCTAGAGCAAGGGCTACCCTTCAAGCAAATAAGCATCTGGGACTCTAAGGCAAACAAGTCCTGGAAATAAGCCAAAGTAGAAAGTAGGAGGATATGAATAAATTACACTCCTGAGCCATTTTCCTCAACAGCAGCTATAACTGCAAAGAGTTGTGTATGAATCCTCTAATCTGTATTTTCTTAAACGTATCAGCACTGTTTTCATTCCAGTGAGTTCAAGAGATGATCAGCCCTATAGAATTTCATTGCTTTCCAAATGAGTCTTTTTCATAGGCACTTACTAACAATTTTACTTGAATAAATGTACAGCTCCTTTTAGCATGTTGATTTTTATCGGCTCACTATTTTTATGTTTCTAGCAGAAGGAAAAAAAAATATTTTGTCTAAATAATCCTGACGTTTTGATTCGTATGCACAGATGGTTAGCAAATTTTGTAGTAGCCAAATCAGTTTTAGTGTTGCTGACAAAAACCTTAAAATCTCATTTGTCAGTGAAGAAATTGATAAACTGATCACAAAACTCATTCCACTCTAGTGGAATGACCTAGGCAGTCATATAACTATTATTTTCCTACGAATATACCTCAGCTTTATAAATCCCTCCTGCTCGTATAAACTGCAACTATGATACCAGCTCACACATATTGTGTAATTGCTATTAAATAGGGTTTTGTCTGGTGTAAATTGAATGTGTTAAGATCTATACTGTTTTATCTTGTTTAATCCTACTTTTAGAATAGAACTCCTACAGATGCTAGAGGCATATTAACAGCATGGGTTTCTTAACTCGTGGGATTAGAATGATATTTTGCTACACATCTAACAGCTCCTCTATTTATTACTCCTCAAATCAGTTGTGCTGTGTCAGAAAAGGAGATTTAGAGTTCTTGGCATTTCTGTTAAGATTCCACATTCCACATGTGAGGAAACGTTAGCCTTTTATAGACATAAAATAAAAGCCCTTTCAAGGCACAGAAAATTTTTGCTGGCTGCACTACAAAAGTAATACCTGGCCATTTATTCCTTGCTACCTGCCCACCAGTTTACATACTGTCTAGGCTGAATGAGATAATGACTTAGGAGCCACTCTGCAGTGAATACCATGTATGGAAGCCACAATATTTCCACCCAGAGCTCAGGATTTCTGTCAACTGGATGTTACATAGTCAAATGAGACCTCCCAAATATAGAACCTGAAAAACTTAACTTGAAAAATCAAAGAGATTGATGCATTCGTTCATACCCTGATCTGAAAAGAATTGTGTGACTGTCCTTTGAAGTCTGAGTGTCACCTGCCTGCACTCAGTATTGAAAGTGGAATGGCTTGGATAGTAAATGAGGTACAGCGTGCTGTAAACCACTCTTGGAGAAGGGTGAAATGAAAGGAAATTTCCATGGACTGCTCCAGCAGCACATTCAGAGGGGGAAAAAAAAAGTAAATTACTTTCTCAGGCAAAAGACTCCAATTTTAAGATTTACATTAAAATTGAAATCTCTAGAAAGCAGTCCTAATTTGATTTGAAGACAACTGCAAAATTCCAGCTGGAGAGAAAAAGTTTAATTGGAAAATCACACAGCCATTCCTAGCACTGCCTGCTGATAATTGTGTTTATACAGCTTCCCCGAGTAAGTGGTCCAAGACTAGGTCTGGAGACATTACATTAACTTTGTTTAGCTTGTGTTTCTCTCAAGAGCCATTGTCTGAGACTTCCTTCCTCTTTAATTTCTACTATTTGGCTACTTACCCAAATGTATTTGTGCTACATGTAGTCAAAACTCTTACTGCTACTGTTTGCTTTGTAATTCAGAACTTAATATCTATGGTAAAGTTCACACTTCATAGACCACATTGAGGAAGCACATTAACCTTCACTCCTTGTAGAAGAGAGCAATAAATTGTGGGTTTATGGCTTTTCTGTTGCTCGCAGTGTTTGGATATTTTCTCTTAGCAGAAACAGATGGAAGAGGTCTTCAGAGGATAGTCAGGATTGGAATGGTTTTGTGGTGAGAATTTACCAGCTGTAGTGAGAATTGCTGTTATTACCACTGAGTTGCTGCTGACCTTCCAAGCATAACCACAGGGTTGCAAAAGGCAAGGACTCACACAGAAGTTTGCATCAGGACTGCTCAGATCAGCTGATCATAACAAATCAAGGCAACTAAACAAATGGCAGGAAATGGACACCAAAAATGAGGAAAAAAAAAAAAAAAAAAGGACTGGCAAAAGTACAACGTGAGCTGACTTGGAGAGCAAGAATGCTGGGGAAAAAAAAAATCAGATCTGGAGAAGCAATGAAGGGCCTTTGTGTTCCTCCCCAGTTTCACACTGTTTGAATGATCATTTCTATTCATAGAACTTTTCCTGTTCTTATACAAGTGCTTCTCAGCTGCTTTCAGATTATAAAGCAGGCACTCAGTTGTTTTATGTACCACTGAAATGTGTTTATCTGAAGATTAAATAGACAACTTCATGTATTTCATGACATTGGTGGAGAGAAACAAAGCAATGAACTCACCCCTCACGAGCAAAGATAAATGTAGAAGTCTGCTGCCTACTGCTATGCAGTGCATCCAGCCCTAATTATGTGATAAGTGGATGGACTCGGTGTTAAACATATTTTGCAAAAGTTCTTGAACAAAGTGCTTACACTGGTAATGCAGATAGCTTGCTGAAAGCCACAGGAATACAAATTATTATGCACACAGTATGAATCTGTATGAGCACAGGAAACACTGGTCTTTTGCTGAACAGTCCTGTGTCAGTCAATGCACAGAATAAGCAGATTTGGTTTTCTTTCTCTCTCTAAAATGATTCTATTCTTATTCGTAATGCTACAGCACAGTATTTTAAGGCCATTGGTAATTCAATCCTGAGTGGTGCTGAGTGTTTCTCATCACATGAGAAACCTCAAACCAGCTAATTCTGATAAGAACTGACACACAATATTGAAGAAGAAGAAAAAAATAACAAAAAGGTGTTTTCATTATCCAGATAGATGAATTAAGTTTTCCAAATGTCCTCAGTTTGGTACCACCACAACACAACTCAGAAATATTAACAAACATTCTACTTGATCATGGGCATTTTTCCAAATTATTTGAGATGTTTAGATTTAGAGAACAGACACACATTTGGGAGTCCAGTTGCACTGAGAGTCAAAGCAACCCATGCTCTTAAACCAGCTTTTTAAACCCCACTGGGAATTAGATGTCTTTACACCTACTTTTAAAAGTCCAGGAAAAGTTTCTGATTTCAAACCTGTTATTTTTGCAGTAAGAACAAAATGTTCACAGTCTTCATTTGAAAAATAAAATATTTATGGACATTTAGATGCTTATTTCAGATTCATTTAATAAACAGCTTCTCATTTGACTAAATTAGTACTCTCCAGACTAAATTAATAGATACTTTTCAAATGGACTCTAGTACAAACACACATACATCTACATCTTTGCCTCAGCTTAAACATGAAAGAACAGGAGTCAGTTATGGTACAACTGGATTTCCTGTTTTCACCAAAACTGCTAGGTTACTATCTGTGGGGAAAAACCATGAGCATCAGAGGTT
Organism: Merops nubicus; assembly: GCF_000691845.1. Classification (NCBI taxonomy): domain Eukaryota; kingdom Metazoa; phylum Chordata; class Aves; order Coraciiformes; family Meropidae; genus Merops; species Merops nubicus. The sequence continues at coordinate 35,841 of NW_008622723.1, read as the reverse complement.
TAACACAAGAGTTAGTTATTTATTTTAAGAAATAGATGATATATCCTGAGTTGCAAAGTTGTCATTTTTATTCACGGTCCTGATTATACAAGAATAAAAAGGATGTTAAGGACAATCTGTCCTCCGTATCTATGAGAATAACAGAAGATATAACAATTTGAAGTTCTAGCAAAGGAGATTTGGATCAGGCTGTGCAGAGATTTTCAGTGTCAAGATTTGTGAAGGAACAGACTGAGGATTCTTTTGGTTTTCAGACTCTGGATGCGTTAAGAAAAGTTGAGACAAGATGTCTCACAAGGCTGACACAGGAATAGCAATCCTGCCGTGATCCCATTTCCTTTGTTTCCCATGCCCAGGGAAATTACCTTTGAATTCTGCCTTTCAAATGTGAAAAATACACCAGGTAATGTCTTCCATTTATTTTCAAGGAGCCTTTTGGGCAACTGGAGCTTCAGATATGTCAAGTGTGTTAGTGAACTGCTACAAGAGTATGAAATGGAAGTAAAGCTGAGTGAAAAGGTCAGTGCAAGCATTTATCTAGTGTAGGGAGTTTCTGAAGGGTAAGATATGCTTCATGAGCCTTGCTAGCTGTATTTACAGCTCTAGGAAAAAAAACAACAAAACAAAACAAGGATGGCCAAAGAGCTCCTCTCTGATGATCCCTAGCCATCATGAAGCTGTACTTTATGCCAAAGTTTACTAACAGCTGTAGAGGTTTTGTCCTGCTCTGTTGAGTTTCTGCTTTCTCTGCATGTAAATTGTCTCACAGTCCAAAAATGTCAGCCAAATGGAAACTCCAATAGGCATTTTGCTCATGTGATTTTGCTGAAATGGTTCTATCCATTCCACAGAACTATTCCTCATGAGAAAGCAGTACTGGAGATAGTTTGCTCCGATGTGAACGGGCTGCTAGAATTTAAGACTGGTTCCCATAACATTTAGGCCACAGTACAGCTCTATTTCTTAACTATTAGCCTGGCAATGGCTTCTTCTCATCTGTTCAGACCTGCTTATTGCTGGTCTAGTACCTCAGCTCAAGTCAGCTGGCCTTCCAACATCCAGCATGGTATGTGACACGGGGAAAGGCCAGCTCAGCTTGTTCTCACCACCTTGCTGTCAGTCAAAAGACAGCACTCTTTAGCTCAGTTTTGCACACAACGATGGTCCCCTCTAGTGATTTCTCCAAATCAGATGTAAGGGTCTACAGGAGGGAGCAGCAGGGGAATCATCTACCATTGACAGAACTGTTAGTGCCCACCAGCTAAGGCCCTGCTCAGCCAGACCCACAGGGAAAGGGATAAGATTAACTCACAGTCCCAAAGGGCAACATTTTCCCTGAAAAACATGATAAGAAAGGCCAGGGTTGACTTTCAGATCACGGAAGGGGAAGTAGTATTTGTTCTTCATTTGAAATGTGTAAATTGAATGGACAGATCCAGTCTATGTTGGTAAGGCCTGTATAGCATGGAAAATAACAGTACCATGTCTAAGAGAAATTTTGGTAGAAGAAGTATGGAAAAGAGAGCCAGGAGGAACCTTAAAGTGCTTTTAGCTCAGTATTTGGTCCTCAAGAATCAAGGCAGAGGCTCTTAAAGCTGCAAGCACGTTTCTCAACAGCCTGAGCTGCAAAATAAATCTCTCCAGATGGTGCTCTGAAAGTCTCCTATCCTTTCTGAACCACGAGCAGACGGAGATACATATTGTACTCCAGGGGCTATTTTACCCCAGTGGGTAGCACAACTGAACCAGAAGACAGCACAGGAAGTCATCATAAATCAGGGTGACAAGCAACCTATCCACTTAGAGGCCTCTGTAGGAATTGATGAATCATTTATTAAAGCACGCATTAGTCATTTATTACTCTTTAATAAACCATTTATCAGTAGGTATTCAAAATGTGAGCAAATCCTGTTTTTCAGTTAAGATTCACAGCATAGTCTATCTCAGATTTCACTGTGATGATGTTTGGTCAGTTACACAAATTTTACTCTGTTCACAGGAGGCAAGCTTCTTTATACAGCTGGAAAGTTCATTTCTAAGAACATAGATTCAAAATTCTATCTAGGAAAAAATATTTTCTGAGATCTTATTCTTCCTGCTGTGACAGAACTCTTTCTATTTTACATTGCTTTGTCCCAGAAATAGATGAAACTGAAGGTGAGGATGGAAGTGGCAGAAAGAGGAATTGTCTCAAGAGTGAGACTGTTCCCTGGCCAGTAGCATTTGCTGGACTACTTTTTTTTGGATGGGGGAAAACAGACAGGAAGGGGTCAAATCTGTATTGTCACATTGACACATGGTTTTCCTCACTGAGTCTCAGGGAAGATCTAGGCAGAACTGTGCCTATAGGAATAGACACAAGAGAATTATTTGCCAGTTTGTGGCTCCCAGTGGAAGCCATATTGCTAAGTTTCTATCACACTCCAAACACAGTGACATTAATTATAGACTAAAGTCACTGTTTTGCAGGCATTTAACACTGCAGTGGTCTGTCATCAATTGTTACAATGAAACAAGAAAAAAATCTCATTTTTCTGAATGTACTAGGTATAAAACCAATACTCAGCACCATTAGTGTTCCCTCAGTCTAACTCATTCCCACATAGTTTGAATATCCTGCAGTACACAAACCAGGTAGGAGATTTTCTGATCAATTCCTTGCTTTGCTTCATTTCTTACTTTCACATAAATAACCCCTTGCTGCTGAACAAAAGTTGAGCCTAAGGCTTTAACTTGCTGAAAAGGAAATGCCAAATTGCTCTTTGTGATACAAAATACATCCTGCATTCAGTAATAACTCACAAGACTAATTTAAAAACGCTTTTGTATTATAGAAATAGGGTTGTAAATTTTAAAAACTTCCTGAAAAAACGGGCCACTAACTTTACAAATATCTCTGGTTTCACTCTCCACAATTTAAATTTGGCACAATATCCCAACCATTGTGACCTTTTAAAAGGTAGAGCTCGTTACCTCACCTGGAATTTTTGGAGGAGCTGTTAAAGCATTTCTCTTTTAGGCATTAAAGATGAAATTATTTAAAAACTTGGAAGGAATAGTTTTTTTATGCAGATTTGTTTGCAAAGCTGAATGGATTTTTGTACTGCTTAGGGCCTATTATGAACAGTAAGGGTAAGTATACATATGAAATAGAACAAGGCAGATATTTTGGGGGTGTGTGGAGTGATGGGGCAGGAACAGAATAATTAATTGGACTGGATCCCACAAAGCAGTGTCTCACACATTAACCTATCAAAGCACCCGACACGTACTTATAACCACAAGGGCTTAAGCTATTCCTCTGAAGTTGATGGAAGTGCTGTGTTGGATTACAGCCAGGCTGCTCAGCTTCTTCTGTGACTATGCCCTGACACACCATCAATGAATTTTCCCCTAAGCATGAAGGTCACAACTACATCAGAGTGGCATGAGTGTGGTATGCAGGGCAAAAAAATAGCAGATGGAAGAACAGATTCACTAGGCAAGCACCTCCCTTTCCCAGCGAGATCTACCTGGCTGCTACAAAACTACACACAGCAGCAAAGAAGCATTTAGGTCTTTCTGAAAACATCAAGTAAAGCTCATTAATGAGTATTTTTAATAGATGTGTAAGGACCTGACCTCCAAGGAATAAATATAGTAAGTAGGAGTACACAGAAGTGTCTAATTGCTTAGGGGTAGATCCATAAACTTGTTTCTGGAGAAAACAGGAAGAGATTGGTCAAGTGTCAAAAGATAAAACTCATCTTCAGTGTTCAGAGAGATGCTCACGCATGGCTGAGATTGCCTTGCACTGAGGAATCAAAGAAATGTCTGTTAACACATATAAGACTTCTTGGAAATAGAACTATGTAGAAATATAAAAATCTTCAACTTTGGAGAATGCTATGAAAAACTCACTAAACTTCTGTCTCAGCACTAACGTTGTTGAACTCATATATACCTTTGTTAATATATATACATAACAATGCTACAAAACATTCTACATTCTACAAAACAACTTTGTTAATATATATACATAACAATGCATTCTACATTCTACAAAACACCATTTAGCTCACAGTCTGGGGTATCCAGTGTTGTACTTATCCCGTGTCCAGATTTTGGAACAAATCCAGCTCTCATAAACTCCTTGGCTTTCACTGTGTCAGATCAGAAATTAATTTGGTCCCTGTGCTTACAGATGAAGAGACACACTGAAAACTTGGCTTAATTGAGCTACATCAACAGCATATGACAAATAAAGGCAGAGAAACTTTGGGTAGAAATTATACTGTCAGAAGAAAATAGGTCAGTAAATAAACATTTGTTTTATAAAAGAGAAAAATGCATCAAGAAAAAGTGTCTTTAAAGAGAAGGAAGATAACTGGTAACATGGTAATACCATAAGAACCCAATTCTAAAGCAAAATAAATAAGTAAATAAATTAGAAAAAATGCATTCTGAAATGAAACTTTTGGATTTACTGAATTTGAGCTTTCTACTTCAAAAGTTATCATGTAGAATATGTCTTTTCCTTTCAAGTCTTCTTCAAATCAATAGTTCTGCAGCATGTGGTGTGTGAGTGGTATTTAAATACAATAATGAAGTACTTTAAGCAGTAAGCCAAACAAAGTGGCATCAGCTCTATTAATAGACACTCTCCCTCCTCTTACACTACTTACTTTAAATAGAACATATGTTTCTAAAGGGCCTGGCTCCATATGTGTTAGGGGCCTGACTGATTTTTTTCTGCCTTATTCAAGGAATAAGAAAATCATTTAGTAAGGCAAAGGGAAGATTTCTGAGGTCATTAACATCTCTAAATAGTGAAAGGTTCAAAACCATGTCACAAGGTATTAAAAAAAAAAAAGTCTCTGTGCGAAAATTTGTGTGGCATATGAAGCACAAGAAGAATGTCTAAGACCAGACTTTTCAAAGAGAGCTCCATAAAGCTGCATCTTCACAGCTGCTCTTTTATTTCTGTATTGAAACCAGCAGGCTTTCAAGGGTACAGAGCACCTTTTACTATCACTGACTGAACTGAATTTCTAACCACTTCTGAATCCCCACAGAAATAGATGTTGTCTAACACATTTAGGGCTAAGCAGGCACCCAAGTTTTTTAACATCCTTGCCCAAACTACCAAACCATTAAGTCAAACAAGATATATGATGATAGTAAGATTTTGTCAAAACAAATCTGTTGAAAGACATATAGAAAGATTTATTCAAAGGAAGAAATCCTAAAGTTTGGAAGTTTCAGTAGGCAGGACTCTGAGTGACCAATATTGATGCATACAATTACCTCCTATTTCTAAATACACCAACTTCTCATTTTACATTGTTATGTTCAAGAGGACTAAAAAAATACGTCTGAAGTATATTTTAACTATTGGTTACCAGGAAACAGCTTTCAGAGCATTAAAAGCCTGATCTAAAGGATAATTATAAAGGAATTAATACTTTGGTGAAAGCCACTTAGTTATCACCTATGTACCTGGAAGGTTTGGATCAGGCTCTCCATGGTACAAAAATGCTTTTGCCAAAGGATTTTACTTAAGTAATTATAGCTATGACCATTGATTTAAAAAGAAAAGAAAAAAAAATCCTGTTGGCAAAATTGTCAGTCATTCTTATTTCTTCTTCTCATTTTTTTTTTTTTTTTTTTTTAAAACACTTCTCCATCCTTTTGTAATCTGGTTATTCAGTTTACATTTATAAAAGAAATAATTACTCAAGTAAAACTGCAGTAATTTGTTTCAGAATAATCTGTTGTCAGATCACTAAAATTAGGTCAGGAAAAAAAAAAAAAAGAAGAAAAAAGGTGAAAATATACCTTAAGGAGAAAACCAAGGCTTCTATAGAAACAGGCTTGCCTTTTCTTCGAAAATCACCTTAAAATCAGCATCCCTCATGATTACTTCTTATCTTTTGGGAATATTCCTTAAAATCTGCAGAGCCTCAGGAAACTTTTACAGCGAAATCCAAACCAGTTATGATTAGGTAAAACTTCTGACACACTCTGATTCTCTCCAGATACCAGAGGGGGGAAAAAAAATAGTATCAGACTTCAGAACAAATGTAAGGAAGGGAAGGAAGCAGTGTGAAAAGGGCAGGAAATTTGGTAGAAGCTTTGCTTGAAGCCAGAATTTTGCTGAAGCACTACTATACTCTCTTGAAGGGAGTGAATGTCTTTTGGTTTGGTTTGGGGATTTTTTCAGACTTTTCAGCATTCTTCAGTAGAATGCTTTTGGGACTAGAGTTTTCAAGGCAGAACTCTCAACACTGGCTGGCTCACGGGTGAAGTGCTGGAGCCAGGACAACACGTGCTGACTTCACCCATGATCCTGACTGTCAAAAGCCCTGAGCTACAACGTGGGCAAGAGGGAATTCTCTCGTTTTCCCCATAGAAGCAAACTTATTTAGAGGTTTTCATGCTCTTAGCCAACCTCTGAATGGTGTCTCTTGACTTAATTACGTTGCTTGCATTTTGTTTTGGAGATGACACACACAAATTTACTAATAAAAAAGAAGAAAAAAGCAGTTTCAGGAAGGTCTGTCACGTTGAGCTAAAAAGATGTCTAATGATTTTCTTCCATTAAGGAACATTTTTAGATTTAGAAACAAGCTAAACAGAATTACATGTACCATTTTGTAGAAAACAGATGAGAAACTCTTACCTCCTTCTTGGTGAATTCTGGTGGATGGTCATTTTTGTCATCAATAAGAATAGTGGCAGTTGCTGTGCCAGTTAGTCCCACATCAAGACCACCCATATCCTTAGCTTGTATAACTAGCTCATATTTGGGGGTTTCCATAGTCTGAAAAAATAACAGAAAAGAAAAGGTTAAAAAAAATCTACGAAGGATTACATGCTGCTTCTAATTCATATTAAAATAATACACAGAAAAAAAATAAACCACTATTTGACCTGATAAAACATACCATAGATACAGATTTGTTATCACATGGTTTTATCAAAAGAGAAACAACTTTCCATGAGCTTCAGCTGCTACAATGGAAACCTTACTTGGAATACAGCACAAAGGAATAGAGATGAGTATTGGTAAACAGTACATAATCTATCCTGTTATTTAAGAAGATTAAGGGAGAGGAAAGAAATTAAAATATACCTGCTCTTTAAGAGCAAGCTCTCACTTCAGTGCACCAATATTTATCAGTTTGCTTCATCAGTGTTATGATGGGTATGTAATTAAATACTAATGTCACAATCTACATATAAATTTCTTTTATTAAATCACATTCACTCTGTGTATTAGCATTTAAAATGGCAATCTAAGTTTGCTTCACTGTAAGAAACAAGAAAAGAGTTTCTAAAATGGGCAACAACTGCCAGTTATTGCACAAAGAAAATTTTTATAGTAACATTAACAATTTACATTTATAATATTTGATTCCTATGTCATGGTTACTAATCTGTCTATTGTAGAACCAGACAGAAAAGGTCCATAGCAAAAGCCATCCTTAATTTCCCTCCCCTGAAAGACAGCCATAGCTTGGAAAAAAGAAGTGTGGCCACTGTTGTGCAGTGGGAATGTGACAGCATTTCTGGTTCAGGGGTGAAAGCACATCTGTTTGCATGCTGGACAACAGGGCAGTGACAGATCCCAGCAAAGGGAGCTGTTATCAGCATCAGAACCTGAGCCCATGGAACCTGTAGAGAATTTTGACATGGATTTTACTGGACACAAGACTGGGCACCTAATTAAAATGAATATTGTCCCCACTTGTCTGGCTGTCTTGTATGGAGCCATCTGCCCGAAGCCCATATGTGCTGCATCATCAGTGGAGAACACAGATGGGAAAGTGCTGCAGTCACCTTTCAAACTGCATGGTAAGAATATCACACGTGCTCAGGGATGCTTTTCCAAACCTCGCTTGAAAAATGTGTCTGGATATCGGGGGCAGAGTGTCACAGTGATGCCTGAAAGGGTGGCTAGGGCACCACTGCCTGAGGGCTTTTTAACCCCACACCAGCTCTACCAGCCCACTGTGTTTATCAGAACCAAAGCTATACATCTTTGACATCACTCATCCTATATCCTCCATCTAACACTTTGCCACAGAATTAATGTGCAGAGAGACAACTGGTATGAACAAACCTCAACTGTCTCTGTCCTCACAGCAGAGGTGTTCCAGCCCTCAGATCATTTTTGTGGCCCCTTCTGGACCCTGATATCTTTCCTGTATTGGGGACCCCAGAACTGGCCACAGCACTGCAGGGGGATCTCACCAGAGGACAGTGGAGTGACAGAATTGCCTCCTTGACCTGTTGGCCAGACATCTTTTGATGCAGCCCAGGATACAGCTGGCTTTCTGGGTCATGAGCCCACACTGCTGGCTCACATCCAATTTTTCATCCACCAACACCCCCAAATCCTCTCCGTAGGGCTGCTCCCAACCCATTCATCCTCCAAGTCTGGGTGTCACCACTTAATATTTTGAAAGACTTATTTCTCATCTCTAGCTTAGCGGAGCAACCTCCCGGGTCACACAGTCTTCTCTGTAGCTATGTGATGTGAAAGCATTTAATAAATAGTGCATTTTGCATTATGCATTTTCCTGGGTACACCACAGCACCTTTCTTGAAGCCTGTGTTAGAAGGAGATCCCAGGTCCTTACTACATAAGTTTGAAGCACTTTTAAGTCATGAGAGAAGTAACCATATCAGTTACTCATCAGATCAGCTATTATGAAGCAATATTTTTGCATGTAAAATCAAGGAGTCAAGGCAGAAGATACATTTAGTTCTAAAAACATATGGATTGTGAGAAAATCAGATGCCACTACCATGTAGGGGATCCTAAGAAATGTATTTCTTTAAGTCTTACAACATTATTCCATGAAATTCATCTCAGAAGGCAGCAAACACTGAACAGGATTTTGATTTACAACATCACATAAATAAACACAAAGAAATATTACTGACACATCTGCAACACAAATTCAGATTACAGAGTGGAACAAAATTTACAGTTTTCATATATTTATTTTCTAAAATATATTCAATGTATTAAAACCTGAAAAGACAATCTATCCCCTTCCCTAGATGCAACTTTTTCATTATTTTGATTAGAAAGTTGTTATTATTGTACAGAAAACTTGCAAAGCCATTTATCACTTCATGTTTATAAGCCTCTTTGCTCAGAAAGAGGCCCATTTTTACTCACAAATTGGCCTTTTTTCCTTTGAAAACTGTCCCATTTTCTATTGAAAGCAAGCCCATTTATGCTAGAAATTGTGTCTACTGCAGCAGAAATCCCTGTGACAGGAGTCCAATGTTTAAACTCGCAACAGAATGTTAAAAACATTGAATTTTGAGTAGTATTTCATATCATTATGAATACTTCACACTTTCCTGCTATGCAGCACTTTCTACATCTAGTTCTGTCACCAAATATTTGCTTTGTTAGAAGAAGCAACTCCTAGCAGACCCAAAGCTGAGAGCAGAGGCATGTTCCCATCAGGTGCTCTCTTTGCACTAGGGAATTGCGTGTAAAGGATGTTTAAGCATTTCCCACACTTCTAGCCCAGTGAACTCAGGCACTAGCAGCAATTATTGGGATCTATGTTATTTCTCACACCACTGGTTAATCCTAGGACAAAGGAGTGGGTATCTGTAGGCCCCTTGCTCTTGCTGAGCCTGTTGCCCAGCTGGCAATGCTGTGGAGGGGCAGGGTCTGTGCTGGGGATGTCCCCCAGGGCAGGGGCTACAGCCCAAGCTGCTGTGGCAATTACTCTTCATCTTTTCCCTCTTCACAGGGGTCAAGCCTCTTACCCCAGTGCAGCCTCTCCCTGCACTTGCTCCCATCTTGTGAGAACTGAGTGCTCCTGGAGGTGGGCAGTGGAGGAGAAGAGCAGCCTTGCCCCATCTTCTCCACCTCTGCCACACGGTGTGGGATAGGGGGAAATGCAGCACCCATACTGGTGGCATTTTGGGAGCTGCTCAGATTGTTGTCCCACCATGACCTAGCCTGTCATTAACCCAGGCCCTCTGATTCTTGAAGCAGTGACCTAGCCCCTGAAACACACTCTTGCAAAAATAATCCAATTAATAGAATTTGGAAGCTGAGATGTTAGCAATATAAATATGCAACAACTCTCAACAAAGTGGATCTACAGCTAAAAAGGATAACAGAGGATTTTAATAAATGAACATTAAGTCATGGTTTGTGTGGCTTGTTATTTATCAACTGTGACTTTGTGGAGTGTAAGGCTGTGGAGAGGGTTTGTATAATTACAGCAGGAGAACCATTCCTTTCCCCATAAATTTTCACTCTAGTCATTTAGCCACGGCAGGGGTGACACTGGCAAATTGTTTGGTTCACCAAGGAGGTGAGCTCTCAGTGTTTTCCTCTGAAGGTCCACCCACTGCCATTCTCACCAGTGTTAGCATTCCTTTCAGAATTCACTCCCCTGCTGCCTTGACATAACTGGTTCAGCACCAGTAAGCAATGAGAGGCCAGACAGGCACTTTTTCAGGTTTCAGATTCCTGACAAAGCCAGCAGGATCTAATCACAACAGAGGAGCATAAACAGTTCAGTGCAGATACACACAGGTAGAACAAACCAAGAGATTACTTTTAGGCAGTGCTGAATGAAACCACATAATGATGGCTTTGTGCTGAGTTTTATTCTTTTATTTCCTACAGATAGAAGCAAGTCATGGCTTGTATTTCACACCACCAGCAGTAAAGGTCCAAGTCTTGGTCTAGACTATCTCTTGCAGGCTGGAAGGTGTTCATGTGCCATTTAAATTCCACTGGAACTGACAGTACCCTCAGTAAAGTAAGACTCAACATATAAGAGGAAACAAGTGGAGCTACTTGCGTAATTACAAGAAAGATTTAGAACCTTTAGGTGACCATTGGCATTTTCAAACTTGTGCAAATCCTGAATTTCCAGTTACATCCGTGGCTCTCAGAGCCTTGGTATGGCTAGAACAGCCAATCCCCTCTCTGCAACTTCAGATATCTAAAGCTTTTAGAAGTGTAACCACCGTGTCTTCCCTTGCTTATTTAACCGGTAAGGTAATGCAATCACTCAGGAAGTTGATGTTTTCATTGAGGCCTGGCTTTTTTCCATCTACCTTTAGACATTCAAATTTTCTGCTTTCAGAAGCATCACTGCCATAAAAGGAAAGAAACTATTTCTGTATTTGTCTTTGCTGATGGTCTCAGGAGCTCAGGGCTCCCTAGTGCATGACTAAAACTGGTTGAAGATCTTAATGACTTAGATAAAGATCACAAACCGTAGCACCAAAGTGAGGAACAGAAATCACATCCTGGCACTGTACTGAAGAAACATTTCCAAGCAGCAAATGATTGTTTGTCTAGATTCAATGGCACTGGTATACCTTTGGTTGTGAGAAAGTAAGAAAGTAAGAAAAAAAAAATCTAGCTTTGGTTAACTTCTCTTGTTCAAACACTTTGCTCAGACCTTTTATTTAAATATAAAGAAAAGCAGAATAAGTAAAGCAGATTCACAAGAAAGAAGAGCATGAGAAGACTCTTGTAACAAAGACCTTTTTTGACACCTGAAGTAGTTATTACTCAATCTCATCCATAAAGTTAACATATACAGTGCACATGTATGAAAAGCACTTTATTCTGGCTGAAAGTTGAAATCCTGGTTGCTGTTAGAATCTGTTATATACAACATACACGAGGAAACCTATTTACTAAAATAATACTTGCTGGTTTTGCAATACAACTAGTTATTTTCAGGAGATAATGTATTTTCTGGAAGGACACACTGGGGTATTTCGAAATGTATTGGTGACACTGAAGCTAAATGAGAATTTGGATCAAGGCTTAATCTTCTTTGCAACTTACAAAGATGGACTGGGTTGAGAATTTTGGGATACTTTAGTCTTTAATTTGTAATTCAAAGATGTTTAGACAGGAGTTCAACATATCTTCTTGCAGGATTCTACAATGTTGTCTTTAGTAGCAATGTTTATATGTAGGCAGGTTGAAGAAGAATCATTTTGGCAAATGTTATTTTTCCTTTTTGTATTTCTTTACATAATCAGCCTGTTACCTAACACAACTAGATTCTCTTTTAGTAAATTTTTGGATCCTGCTAAGGATTTCAGGCTCTAAGTCCCTGCCCTCAAATCAGCACCCAGCTAAAAGCTGTAGATAGGCCACAAAATCTGGAAGACAACAGGGCTCCAGAAGCCATCTCTTCAGGGGTGCCTCCTGTCCCCCAAGAAGTGCCTTCATCTAGGTTTTTGCCAGTGCTCCCCAGTCATTGTAGGACACCTATGAATTGCATGTCCAGAAGAAAGCACACTTAGTGTCACAACACCCAGGTCTTCATTTGGTGCTTCAGTTCTTCATCTGAAAAGAACTGAGGAGAATAGAAATTGCCAAAGTCACATGAAGTACACGAAGTACTCAGATGGTAAGATGAAACCAAGCACTGCTTGGGAGGCAAATACCACACAGAATGTTCAAAACTCCTGTAAGGGTTTTAAGTGTCCTTTCTGGCTACCTTAATACTTATTACCAATAGAGAGAGGTTTTAACTGTTTTGTGGATATTAGTATTTCCTGTAACAATACAACAGTGCCTCGGCACCTCTAGTTTTACAGTTCTGTCTATAAACTATCTATTCATGCATAATACTTCATTGGTAGTGTGCTACTATATCATGGGTTTGAATAACACCTTTATAACATAATGCTAGCCAAAAAGAAATATTTTTAGGATTTAAATAATTTCAGTTCATGCTAAATAAATGCTTGTGTTCACCTAGGATGATAATTGCACATAGTATGTACTGAATATGTCCTAACAGGGCATGACCAGTGTTCCTCTTGCGTAACACTATCAACATGAAATCTAACATTGTTCCAGAGTATGCTGTCAGGATTTTGACAAATGTAGAAGAAAATGAAGCAAAGTGACTATTAAAAACTCCAACAGACATAATGCTTTTATAATTATAATATCAGGATTTATTTTAAATGCTAGTTGGTGCTGTGTAAAAAGGATCATATACACAGAGGCTTTGCGTTCAGAGCTTGAATTACAGTTTGATAAATACAAAACCCCAAACCATTTTGTAATGTAAATCCTCTTTAGCTCACAAATTTCCAATTTTTTTTTAATATCATAAAGGACGGTGTACAGTTTAATCACTCTAATAATCTACTTCTGTTATGAAGAAAATCAATATCTATTTACTACCCACAGGAGACATATAGTTCACAGGTATATCTGGAAGCGAAAGGAAGACTAAATTTTCTCCTTCAGCAGTTGCTGTTAATAAAGGAAAGAAATTGCTCCAAGGTGCTTGATACAAATAGGTTTTCTGGTTGGAGATATTTGTTTCCCATCAAGAGGAAACCTGTAACTATTTTATAGCTAGGACATGTAGGATCAAGATTTTAATTCTTTATAATGCTGACATAACAGTAGGGCTATGCTGTATTTTACATGGAAATACAGGGACTGTATGTGTGTTTCCAATATTTTGTGTAAAATTATCTGTTTTGCCTGATATGCAAATTGGGATTTAGAGTTGCCATTGAATTCATATCATTCTGGAGTAAGCTGCCAACCATGATGGGGTGACAGGCTTTCCTCTGAGAAACATTACAAATCTGCAGAGAAAGCTGGTGTGTTTACTGCCCACTCACTCAGTGCATAAACATCTTGGCTCTTAAATACCAGCACAACGGTATTTGTACAGAAATAAACTTCATTTAAGGGAGCAACCTTACACTGAAAATGCTATTAATAAGGAATTTCTCCTTAGGTAGAGATCCCCAGTTTCTAGGACAGATCAGTGATTGAAGCTCCATTTAGTTTGAGTTATTTCTTTTTAAATTATTATTGTTTGTTAGGCTACTACCAAAAAAAAAAAAAAATCCCTGGAAGACAGCAACAGTATTTTAAACAAAATCCCTAATTATCATAAAAGATATAACACCACTGAAGTTAGTACCCTTACACTTATTTTTGCAAACCAAAGATCTTTCCCTGAGTATAATTTGTGTGGAACAGAGTGGCAGGTCGGTCTGCAACAGCTACTCACTAGATGCTCGTGGTTTGGGAAAAGAAACATTTTCCATGTTCACTGTGCTAAAAGTACAAAGTACTATAATACTTTTGAATAGCAATAGAGAACAAGAATCACAATGTCCCAAGGAAAATACTTGCTGTCAAATATCATTAAATCATACCTTTTTTAAGAAAAACCACAAGCTATGTTTCAGCTTTTCTTCTGGACCAAAGTATGTAATTTAATTTTCTTTTTCTGGAAAAAAACTCCAGTTGTTCCTTATAATCAAACAGTACTGCAGAAACCTTTCATTCCAGTGTGAAAGCATCAATTATTATGTAACTTCCCTTGCTGATTTTGGATCATTTAATCACTCTATTATTATTACATACTCACAAGTGTCAGGATTACAACTACCACACTCCCTTCACCTAAGCCTAGCAGCAGACAATAGCTATAGTGAGTGTCTGCTCCTCAGTCCCAGCTCTGAATAAAGGAAAGGGAAGTACATTACAGTCTGTGTGTAACCATAGGCCCTGGGGTAGGCAAACACTCCCCTCGTGCTTACACTGAGGCTGTCCTTACTGCTGTGCCCTTCCAAAGGCTGGAAGTGGAAAGAACATGGGCAATCCTGCTCACTAGATCCAAGTTCCACCAAGCTCCCTGTTAGACAGGGAAACACCCTATGTTATCCACATAAATTAATAGCACCCAGATAAAAGCTGTTGATGGAGTGAGTGGCAAATAGTTTCCCTAGTGCTTAATGTTTTCTAAGCCTGAACATATTGAAGAGTGCAACGATGCTAATAAGCAAAACCTTCCAAGGACTTGACAGAACACATGATCAGAAATGTTAACAGTCTGACTGACGGGTGTAGGAGCCAAAAAATTCTCCACAGTCCTGATTAATGTTTATTGCAACCAATCAATACATTCCCATAAAAACTGTTCTCCTGTAATACCCAATCAGCTCTATTTGCAGTGTTAATTATATATTTCGTTTTAACAGTTACAATTTGCAATTCAAATAATGCACAGGGCAAAAGATATTTGCTGAAAAAATGTTCAAATAATTTTCAGCCATTAACATATTAGAGTTGCACAATCTGTTTGCAGACAATTTGTGAAGAGAAAGAAGGGCAAAGTTGTTCTAATAAATTATTAGTTGCAAATTATTGAACCATTCTTAGTCCCTGCCACAGGTAGAAATGAGCCTATTTAAATCCAAAAATATAAAAGGAGAGACAGATTTCTCCAACACAGTAACCTACCACGGTTATCAGTAGAGACAGCTTTTCAAATATCTCTATATTAAAATACCTCTGTCAAGAGAATCCTCTAAACATATAAAGGGTGTAAAGGTCACATAATAAGGATCAGTACCCAGACATGACTGAAGGTATTCTGCTCGAACATTAAGAGAGAAAAAAATCATGATCAACTCCAAAAGTATTCCAGCCTGAAAAGATCCTCAGCCTAACATAAATCAGCACAGCTCGATTTACTTTAAACAGGCTATCCAAGTTTATTTACACATTTATTAAGCTATAATTTACCATGTTCTTCAAAGAACATGCCTACATATTTTCATGCCACAATATACAATGTGTGTCTCTTGTAAAACTGACGGTGTCCTGTATATTTGCATTTAGAACAAAGCAGAACTAAGTGCAAGAGGCTGCCTTCCAAATCATCATGGCATCAAGAGCATGAGAACCAAAGGTCCCAAACCACACACTTGGAAATAAAGGCCTCAGATTCTTCAAAATAAAGGTGCCTTGTTGCAGGTATAGTTGCATTACTACCAGGGAAATCTTGTTCATCAGTAATTGTAAGAGGGTGTTTGTGCAACACAGACCCTGGAAACTAATGAGGAGCTCTGGGCAGTTAACCCATTGGGGAGGGGGATCAAGCCATGGTATAAATATTTCATACTAAAGCAATAACATGCAGCTGGTCAGCACTCCCCTCTGCTTACTGGAAACAAATTGCTTTCCTAAATTGTGTGGACAGCAGCCAGTGTCAGTTATTAGTGATCTCATTGATAAATACACCTTATACTGACAGCCCTGAAACACGGGAATCCTTCACTGAGCAAAAAAAAAAAAAACCAAAAGGCTCTGACAAGCATGCTTATCAGTGCTTGGATTTGCTCCTCGAGTCTGAATCAGGCTCAAGAAGCCCTGAAGCATTTCCTGTAGGCTTTGGAGGAGGATACCGAACAGTTCCAAAAAGTAACTACTGCCTTTCATGAAAGTATGTCCCAGAAAAAGGTATCTCCAAAGCAGGAGGGAAAAAAAATAATAGCTGGAGTTGTATCAAGATGCCAAAAAGTGGGTCTGAACAATGCAGAGGTAAAATTTGAAGCAGCTCAATCAGAGCTTATTTGCAACACCTCTGTTTCTTCACAAAACCAACACTTAAATCCTGGACACTACAGGCCTCCAGTTAGACCTCCCACAGGTACTCACAGCCTGCACTTATTAACACAGGTTGTTGGAGGGATTCAGATTAATTTAGATTAATCAAGTTTACAGCACGGAGATCTCCTGGGATGCCAATGCAAGAGTTGTACCTATCTACCTTATCATTCCAAGACTTCACAGACCCCTACAGTGTCTGCCTCCACCTTTTCCTCAAGCATCAATCCTAGATGGATGTTCAGGCAAGTCAAGTTCATTTAAATGCATCCAGCTGACAACAGCAATCCCAGAGAAAGCTGCCTGACCACATGCCCGTGCAGGGTCTGCAAGCACTGTTGCTTCAGCACTGATGAGGAAAGAACTTCTGAAGTGAACTTTCCCACTGTTTACACTTATATGCTCCAGTTTGCACCATTCAGTGTGGCAGCTGGATTTCTTACAGCTGAATTCAGCTGGAGAATGTGCCCTGGGCATCACCTAATTCTTTCCAGCTATCAGTGTGATTTGGTCTGGGGGACCAGACTAAGGCTCTCTGAAGTGTACAGTACAGATGTCAGGTCCTCCACATGAACTACTTTAGTCCACAGATCTGCTTCTACTGGTCTGCTCTATCTGCTAATGCAGAAAGAGCCACAAAATCCACAATAAACTAGGCAGCTATGGAGTTTACAGTATCTAACTAATGGCAGAAACCTCTTGCCCCAGACCATGCATGAAGACAACAACAAGGACAAGAACTGATAGGTCTCCCAAAGGCTGTGACACAACAAGCGTGGCAGTTGCAAAACAAAGATGAACCATCTAATAAACTCCCTGGCAGTCCCTGATGCAGAGGCCTTATCCTTACCCCAAAACAGTACCTCTAGATCTACAAAAGTGTAACAGTATCCCTGAGCCCAGTTTATACTGAAGGATGTGAACAAAGTCATTTGTTTGCTAAGGTCTATGACTGAAAGGTTTCTTGAGGATCTTTGCACAGCAGCTGAAAATGGAAGTTTTCTTTGAGTTTCCATTTATAATCATCTAAACCAATATTCTCTGCCTAGGCAATAAAAGATAATAAGTTTTACGATATCTCCCTAATGCCAAGTCTTTACATAATCTGTAATCAAATGAATCAATATGAAGCTTACTGGGTTAACGTCAGAAATCACATTCTCACAAATTAGGTGCACTTACGTTATATTTCCCTCCATAAACATTCAGATTCCCACAACAGAAAGCAATGTTATAAAGGTCAGGATGGAAATTGTGTTTCTGCTGTGTAATCTGCTTTGCAAATTTGTAGCAGTGGTCAAAATGCCCAGAAAACTCAATTACTGTCTTGCTATGACAACCATACATCAGCAGGCCTAAGCAGACAGAGGTTATTTCTAAAATTAGTACCCTAATGCAAAAAGCATATTCTACATTTCCAGATGTACAACCTTGGTCTGATGTTTATATTGGTAAATATTAATGGAAGTACTGTCTATTATTTCAGGCATGTTATCAGGGACATAATATTCAAGTTAAATAGGTGCAGTCTAAGTTGGAAGGGAAAAAACACTTCCATGTGCATTTGAAGCATTTTCCCAGTTAAATGTGGTATTCTAATCGAAACAGTCATCAAATGTTACTTTTAATCACCTTTATTGATTTTTCTATAACTATTTTTTGTACACAAATCTTATTTTAGAGGTTAGTGTTCTATTGCCAGTAATAATTCCAGGTAGCATTGGAAATAAAGGACCCTGCTGAGAGTGCAATGAATCAGTAAATGACACTACCTTTGCTCACGGACAAAAACAATTCCAGTGGCTGCATTTATACTCTCGTTGGGTTATACCTGCAGAATATAAATTGATCTAATTCTAAATCATCCAAGGGAAAATGATGTAAAATGGATTTCAATTACACTATTGCTGTTTTACCAAAAAAGCTTATCACACTACAGGGTGAAAAATCAACCCCTCCATAGGATTTACTTTCTGATGAAAGATGTAAAAATGGAATTTTCCATTTAAAATTTCTCCAGTCAATTTCATTCTTTTCTTACTTAATCCTATATATCTTTTTATCAGCTTCCTTTCATGATAAAAATAATTAAATGCCTTATTTGGAATTCCTATACTTTCTGCTTTGATTAATAAGTTCTATTTTTGTTAAACTTTCATAATCCTACTTTTATCTTCTAAGAGCTTCCCCCAACAAAACATCCCCCTCCGCCTCCCCTGAAGTCAGGCGTGGTTTTCCTGGAACCAAACCAAGATTTCTGAGTTATTCTCACTTCTAGACTTAGTCTGTCACTGCCTTGTGCAGATTTTGTACAGTTGCTTTTGGTGAACAATAAGGGATGTTAACTTGCTACAGGTTGCTTCTTTTATAAGTTTATGTCTGTGCTCTAGAACTGTACAGAGGTTTTTTCTGTAAATAAATCTTCAAAAGCTTTTCACATTCACTATAAAAGAAAGAATAGTGTTTTAATTCCTTTTTTATTATTATTACTGAGACGAGGATATAATTTACTAATAGTATGAATTTAGTGTGGTGACCTAGAGGAAAACCAATAAAAAAATAAACATATAAAAGCAAGTGTGGGAAGATCATATGCGCAGAATAATTTTCCTTTCAAGGATTTTGGAAGATTCAATAAATGCATAGCTCTCTGGATAGACAGAAAATCTCACAAAAAGGCATAATCATCAGAACCTTGGCAGATACTTGACATAAAATATAGGAAAAATAATAACACATAACAGTAAGTTGTAAACTTGACTTCCCTTCTGTACAATCCAGCATCTGTATGTTCTTTTAAACGTTTAGCAGCATCATTTTCTGGCTCAAAATCTTGCTCAAGGCTTTGTCTCAGTGAAGTGAATTTTGCTTTATAGGAAGTATGCCATATTTTTATTCAGTACAATTCCATGCTATTCATTAAAAAAATTTCCTTGAGTAACGACATTCTCAAAAAATAAATATTTGACTAATTTTGTCTGATTTCCACCACAAAGTATCCTCCTAAAATATTTTTGTCATCTTCCTGAGGACCTGCTCTCCTGGTTTTCGCCTTCAAGAAAATATTGTGCCAGGAGGTCTGAGATATGACAGATCTGGAAGGATTATGAACATCTTCACCAAAAGATCAGCAAAGTTAGTGGGAAAGTTCCCTTTGGCTTCAACAGGTTTGGGTGACACGTGCTTATGGGAAGCAGGCTGTACAACCCTCCTCAGGCAGGAAGACTCAGTGACAGACTCTGCATTTTAATCAGCTGAACACTTTAATCAGGACATGACACTAACAAAGGTCCTAAGAAATCTTACATGCTCTGCTTTAATAATGAGACATTTGTAAAACAACTGTAGTATTCCCTTCTTGTAATTGTTTTATATCTTGTATAAAGTAAATTAGTAAAACATATAGAACTGGTTCAAATAAAGTTACAGTGAGCTAAGACTGCACAGCATATTAAGTATGGTACAAAAATATCCTTCATTCTTGCTACTCCATGTCAGCAATTTCTGGAGATGTCTTGTTCTGCAAACTGGTTTTATATACAACTTTCCTTCAGGAAAATTCCCCAAACACACTTTAAAGACAAAAAAAAAATCATTGCAAATTTGCAGAATCAGGAAAGAAATAGATAAAAGTTAATGACTGAGAGAAATTCACTGTTTTGTATTAAGGAAGAGCAAACTGCAATAAAATTAATAACATCTACCACTGTGGAGAGGCAAACATGGATGTGGGAGTGAGCAGAGGTCAGGGAACTATGATGGAGTGAGTCTGTAAAGAATTTTGCAAACTTGAATTTCCATTTCCAGGCAGTTCTTGTAGGCTAAAAACAATAAAACCAACAAAGGAAAGAGTAATATGTGAGGCACTGCTAGCAGAAAAGGAAGTGGGAGGAAAGAATACTTGACTCCCTTGAAGAACTAGGAAGACACATCCATAATATTTATTAAAATAATTTTTCAAAGCTAGATAGTGCTAAGGTGTAGCTGTATCTGTGGCTCTGAGAAGCACATGGGGAGCACTGCACAACAGGGACCATTTTCAAAACCCACAACCCTGTCCTGCTCCCCTCCTCTTTTGCTGGGAAGGTGAAGGATTAGTAGTTTGCTGCTTGTCCAGAAGCATGCAGTGTTCCACATGTCTGTGGCATGGTTGTCTCCTCTCTGCCAAATCCCCTCCCATCTGTTCTGGAGGGGTAGATGTGCAGTGCCTGGAGGCCAGACCTGGGGCACATGGATGTCTGAAGGGATCCATACATCCTTCCATTCCCCAGCAGGGCGTTTTGGCTGAGCTTACATGGCAGAAGATAGATACAGAACTATAATACAGACAAATTCTGGCCCTAGTCCAACTGTTTTGATAAGCTAGTTTGCTCACAAGGAAGGCAAGAGCTCTTAATAGCATGGAACAAACTGGGTCAAAATCCTTTCAGTGCAGTGCATCTTAGAGACAGGCAGATAAATGTAATTTTGTGTTACTGTCTGACATCTCATAAAGATTTGTGATTATGCCAAATAAATGACTGAGGCACCTTTTCAATTCTGTACAGATTAGCATTTTCTGGGTCTAGAATGTGTGCCAGGGGAATGTATGAAACCTGCAATTCCTATTTCAGGATGTCCTTCAACAGCTGTTGGATCAACAGTACATTTGGTACTGACCTCAATCAGGTCAAAACCTAATTCCTGACATTTCTGCAGGTCAGAGATGATGTGTTATTTTGGAATGCCCTGCAACCTTTACTGAAGCTAAGAAACTCTTATGCACATAATTAATTGATATGCACAAATCTAGCAAAACCAACAGATGAGTCAGAGTTGCAGGATCAGGTTCATGTCCTGGAACTACTTCAAAACACTTTTGTAAAAAGGAAATCAAAGTGGGCACGGCAACTGTAAACTTAATGAGATTTAAATACAATTAAGATTGAATACTAAAAATTAGGGTGTATAATCATAATGACAATTCAAGCTTAACAAGAGCAGCACAGTAATGGAAGTATTAAAGGCAATGCTTTTTCTCTCTCTCGATGGAAGTGTTTGAAACTGTTTTAATACAAATCCACTACTAGCACCGAGATTAACAAATATTAGTCTCATTATAAATTTTAATATTATTTGTATACACTTCATTGAGAGAAGAAGAAAAGGAACAGAGAAATTTCAAATTCACAAGAATGCTCCACAATAGAATTGAATTTTCTGCTGCCTTAAAAGCCCATCTAGGTCACTGCAAATTAAACAGCTTACTAGAGGTAGAAAGTGTTGTGTTAATACTGCATTGAACAGAACTGTTTGGAAGGGAAGCTACAAGTAAAACAATTAGTTAATAAACAGATGGAGAAGACATTTTTAAAATTACTGCCTCTGTCAAATGTTCAGCATCTTAAGCCTGGTAAGATGCTGTTTATTGATGCAGGAGTGCAATTACGGGTGAAAATGTAAAATAAAATTTATATTAGCTACGCATTAACTTACTGAAGCAGAACAATGGTACATAAATGTGAAGCAAAATAAATTAAAAAAAAAAAAAATCAGCATCTATGTTTCTTTCTCTGGGAATTCAAAGGCTGGCAACAGATCATCAAGGCAGAATTCATTTTTTTTTCCAGTATTCTCCCTCTCCCTGAGCTTTTGCCTTCTCTGCATCTCTCCCCATTTCAATGTATTTCAAAGGCACTGGAAGAGAAACTCACAGATAGAGCCGTGCTTCCTGTCAGGAGCCTTATCACAATGGGAGACACAATGGAGCAGGGTTATCTCTCCATGGGAGGGAAACTGTCTGCACTTCTCCAGGCTTGACAAGGAAATGCTGAATTAAATGCATGATTCTCAGCTATTAATGATAATGGTAACATGGTTAAAACTGTAAGGTCTGAATGTGCCCTGGAGCATAGTGTGTCCCAGGCTGGATGTGTTACACTTTCTCAGCTTAGAAATGCAGTGAACTCAGCTATTAAGTTTAGGAAAAAGAAAAGCTTTCCTTAATAAGCAGTGAAGTCTGCAGTTTGTGCAATCCCAGTGCTGCAGGATGAGGACCATGAGAAAGGTGCCATAGGAACTGACTCACTCTGCTGCCTGAAGATTGCTCCAGCTGAGCCTAGCCTGGAGAATACTAAAACATGTATAGTGCCAGTGGAGCTTTGCCTAGGACAAGTTATCTTACTTGCTTGAAACCCCTTTTTTGTGAAGGAGGATCTGCAAGAGGATGTCAGAGGATAATGAGTTTGGACTCCACTGATTTCCCTGGACCTAAGGTTTTCTCCTGTTTGTAGGACAGGGCAGGTAAAATGGATTTGTTATATTCACAGTTTATCAGATGCATTCTCTTTCCCCATGTATTCTGATTCCAGGTGGTGGAGAACAGTGCCAAAGAACACTTATTTTAGTAGTCATTCAAGTCATTCATCACCTCGAGTAGACCGCTGAACCACATTCACACAATGACAACTAGCACCTTGTTATTTGGCCCATAGTGTGTAATTCACAATAGAAATTTCCACTTACAATACTTAGGAAAGGAGCACTTTAAAGGAAAATACCAGAGCAGAGAGAGTGAAATAGACAGGTTTTAAGGTGTCTTCCAAGTAATAGCACATTACAGAGTCACAAAGTGTTTTTTGATCAGGCCTGGAAGAATAAAAGGTTATTTTGAATTAAATCAATATTTTTTGAGATATGGTTCCACAGAATCTAAGCATTTATATCAGAATTTTATACATCTGAGACATCCCTCCATCAGTATACAAACTAGAGGGTTGATTGTACCTGTTAGATGGAATACAATTTCTCCAAAACCAGCTCTACTTTAAGAGGGCATCGAATTCTGTCCTTAAAGTTTATTTACATATGTCCTGTTTACCAGGGGTCAACACACTTGATCCTGACAGTGTCCAGAATAGCAATATTAGAATGGCAATAAAATAGAACTGACAATAATTGTGAGAAAAATGTATCTCTCCACTTGCAAGGATCCAAAGAAATACTACAGTATCTTTGACTTTAATGTAACTGGGAGCATTTTTATCAGCAATCTCCAAAACAACTGGATACTAATAAAGGCACCTCTGAACACAATGCTCTCCTTCAAGGGAAACTATTGCAACATGCAGTGGGCAGTCGTCCAGGATGCCTTCAGTTTTGCTTGAGAAGCTAAATCCAGCAGGTGCCTAATTCTGCCTTCTCACATGCACACCTTTGGTAGGAACTGCAGGTGGGCTGCTAGTGCAAGGTGTGCAGCTCCCTGTAAATCCATGTGCTGCTGTTCCATTCACTCATTTCCCAGCACAGACAAGTCACCAGGAAATGTAATTTGCTCATGAATATAAAATGAGATCTCTTGATTGCAAGCTAAAAAGGAACAGGAGAAAGCCTATAAAGAAATTCACACTTACAGTGAACCATACTTCAATAGCTCCCATGTAGGCAATTGCAAGAGTTTACATCTATGAACATATTTAGGAAATAACAAGTATTGGTTAAGAAACTTTAAAAAGAACAAGGTTATCAACCATGAGAGCACCTTTTTTAACAGGTCTTCTTTTTCCAAGCCTTGCACTAAGGTAGTGTTTCAGCTCCTAAACAGCACACTATGTGTGTAAATCTGTCAGGGCAATGTGCTCCT
Organism: Merops nubicus; assembly: GCF_000691845.1. NCBI lineage: Eukaryota > Metazoa > Chordata > Aves > Coraciiformes > Meropidae > Merops > Merops nubicus. The sequence goes on along the minus strand of NW_008622723.1, from coordinate 11,785 downwards.
CTTACTGTGCATAGCTAGCCATTTAGTGTGCAGCATCAGAACCAGTAGGAATGAAATGCATCTTTACGTGACCATCCTGATGTCCACCATAAACATCCATCAACTGGATATACAGCAACACTCCACAGAGAGGTTGACTGAAACAATGGTAGATGACGTGACTGAGTTGTGTGGAGAATCACTCATAGGCTGAGAAATAGGTTGAGCGTTCCCATTCCTCGTCTGTAACTCTGCTTTCTCTCTTTTAGCTATAAATGGAAAAGATTAAGACTCCTTTCTTATTTTTATAATGACTTGCCAATTTCCTTGCTTATGTACACGTGCCTCATGTTACTCCCTTGCCTTACTCAGTGAGCAGTTTGCTTCTCTGGCTGAAACTGGAATTTTGTGCTCCCCACAAATATGACATTATGGTAACAGAAAACAGCAAGTATCCTCTTCATTTCTGCTAGTCCTGGTTTCTGTGATTCAGTGGTTTTCTTTTTTTTTTTTTTTAACATTATAATCTTTATTGAGTGTTTCAGTAAAATCAAAAGTTTAATTGCTTTAGGGGCAGCAAAAATGGCTGGTTGTCAGAGCAGGTTGGTTGCTGACTGCTTGTTACTCAGTGTCTTTAACTGGAAGGTTCACCTCAGAATTTTAAAGGCAATAAACTTTGGGGATATTTGCATAGTCAGTTTGGTTTGGGTATATCCTTGATTATTAGATCTTCTAAGGAACCAACAGTCCTATGTTTATTCTCCTGAGACTAACTTTAAATCCTGTAAGCCTCTAGGAAGTAGTTTGTTTCTACTATTTAATTGCTATCTTTTATCTGATATGACAGGGCTTTGCTACAATCACATACAGTTTGATATGGAAGGGTTCAGATGGCTGCAACTTTTTGTTTGTATTTTGGCTGTTGTTTTCACCTGGAGGACAATTTCTGAGCTTCATTGTCTTGGGAAAAAAAAAAAAAAAAAAAAAAAAGAAAATTGAAATTCTCAAGTCATTTTCCTTAAATTTCTGAATGACCAAATGACACAATTTTTTTTTCTGAAAAAGTAACAAAAACATTCTAATATTAAAGAGATCATCACACACACTTGAAAAACACTGTGTCAACCTTTGAGAGCCGAGGGGAAGATCTCTGTTATTCATGCTGCCGTAAGCTCTGCCTATCTCCCAATTCTTTATACAGAAAGCTTAATGGCCTCGGATTATTTGCCTCATTGGTTATGGTGCTAGGAAATAAAACTATGGGAAATATTCATTATAATGCTCTCCTATATTGAACTTGCACTTGGTTAAAGTGTTAAAATGAGCTGCAGGGAAAATTAAACTTCAGAAAAGAATGGCAGGTGTATTTATGACTGCAAAAGACAAACTAAAGGCTCTGTTTCTCTTGGCTTGCAGGGGTTGTACCGGAAGAGCTCTTCCCCTTTGGCTTACTCCTGCACCTACCCAGCAGCTTTTCAGTCACTTCCATTACTAGGTGGCAGTCTAATAACAGAAATGGGGGTATGTGGGAGGTGAAATTAAAAAGTAAATAAATATTTAAACCCCCCCAAATGACTGGAAAAAATATAAAAGAGAATCATTGTTGTAGTCAGTATTTCAGGAAAAATGGTCCTGAGTTACATGTTATTTTCATGTGTAATTGCAGAATTATAATATATGTTTTACTACTAAAATTACTGGTTTAGAATTAGGTTAATGTCCATCCAGCAGTTTGTGTTGGCAAATTTGAAGGCATTAACAACTAGGAAATTCAACACCCATCAACTAAAGAGTAATCTCAGAAAAAAATGTTAATGGAACAAAAGCTGTGTCTTAGGCCTATTATGTCGAAAATTTCACTTTAATCTCTTTGGCAGTTAGCATAGATTGTGAAAAACAACATAAAGGCAAAATTAAACAGCAAGTCTTTCTCCAGAGACCTGTGAAACAGTGTCTCTGCTGGATTTCTTCCTGTGATATTCACAGGACCTTCAGGAAGCAGACAGACTAGATCGTTTAGGGGTAGGGGGAGCACCCAGCCTTTTACATCTCAGCTAGAGGCCAGCCAGAGAGACACAACTGCTCTGTCCCTTCACTAAGGCCAGGGGAAGTGTAACAATCTCCCATTTTTTCTGCTGGTTTATCCCTGTGGCAAACTGAGCCAAGTTCTGCACTCTGACTGTCAACCACTGACAAGCTGCTAAGCAAGGCAGTCCCCTCTCTGTCACATGCACCTGCCCCAGTGAGGGGGTAGGATGTTACCTTGTGTGTGTGAGATGTGTGGACTAAGGTCTGGTGGGAAAAATACCCAACACAGGAGGATCCTTACCCCTACACTCACTTTTGCAACTCCAAGTCAAAAGCTGCACAGTGGGTGCAGACACCATTTTGCAATAAGGTTCTAAGTGGTATCATTATAAAATCAGTGCAAAAGGCTTCTTTATCTCTATATATTCTTCAGTTCACTCCAGTCACATATTTGAGATGAGGTAATTTCATTACCCAGCTAGGGTCATCCTACAGGCATGACAAATTTGCTTTCTTAAAAACACTGGCAAAACCCTGGACAGTGCTGGTTCTGTCTTAGCCACTGAGGTCAATAAAATTGAGCCTCTAATCCTTTGAATAGGAAGCAAATTTTAAAGATAAAAGTATGGTACACTTCACTATGGAAACCTTTCACCTGCACTCATGTTACCAAAAATGCTTCTACCACCTATTCAGGCCTCCAAGTGATACACACATTTATTTTTATTCATATCTACAGTTTGTCTAGGCACTACTTTTGGGGTTTATTGGAATAAGATAAATCTAAAGCTGCATCTCATCCACCTACAAAAGATTACAAGCAGTCACAGTCCTAGATACTATGGCTTCCCTGTCAAAATGAAGAAGGTGAAAGAATAAACTCCCCTACAAGTCAAAAAGAAATGTGTGAAACAAAATCAGCAGTGTTTGAAGCTCTCAAAAAGAGAAAAAGAGGGACCTATCAAGAGCAATGCACACGCTTTTCTCATGACCCACAAGATCTTCATTCAGAACTAATCAGCCACTTGTAGGCTTGAAAATGGGGCAGGCTTTCAAACGCATAGGAAGAATCAAGCAACTGTTGCTAAGCAAAATGAATCCAGAGCAGATTCTGGGCAGTAATCAGCCTTGATGCTGGACCGCCAATGAACAGAAACCGTGTGAGAAGTCCACACCCTGAAATACTTGGCTTATTACTGCTTTCTGAAAATCTTTGCTCTGCAAAGACAGATTATATAGTAGGCATTAAAGCAGGAAGAATTTAGCTACAGAATATCAACAGGTACAGTCTTGCTCAGCCTA